>NC_092088.1:2788716-2878716 GCF_045679555.1 Salvelinus alpinus
CCCAACATTATAAACTGGTTACCAACATTATAAACTGGTTACCAACATTATTAGAACAGTAAACTAGTCATTCTATTATAAACTGGTTACCAACATTATAAACTGGTTACCAACATTATAAACTGGTTACCAACATTATAAACTGGTTCCCAACATTATAAACTGGTTACCAACATTATAAACTGGTTACCAACATTATTAGAACAGTAAACTAGTAATTATATTATAAACTGGTTACCAACATTATAAACGGGTTACCAACATTATAAACGGGTTACCAACATTATAAACTGGTTACCAACATTATAAACTGCTTACCAACATTATAAACTGGTTACCAACATTATTAGAACAGTAAACAAGTCATTATATTATAAACTGGTTACTAACATTATAAACTGGTTACCAACATTATAAACTGATTACCAACATTATAAACTGGTTCCCAACATTATAAACTGGTTCCCAACATTATAAACTGGTTCCCAACATTATAAACTGGTTACCAACATTATTAGAACAGTAAACAAGTCATTATATTATAAACTGGTTACCAACATTATAAACTGGTTCCCAACATTATAAACTGGTTACCAACATTATAAACTGGTTACCAACATTATAAACTGGTTACCAACATTATAAACTGGTTACCAACATTATAAACTGGTTCCCAACATTATAAACTGGTTACCAACATAATTAGAACAGTAAACTAGTCATTCTATTATAAACTGGTTACCAACATTATAAACTGGTTACCAACATTATAAACTGGTTCCCAACATTATTAGAACAGTAAACAAGTCATTATATTATAAACTGGTTCCCAACATTATTACAACAGTAAACAAGTCATTATATTATAAACTGATTACCAACATTATTAGAACAGTAAACAAGTCATTCTTTTATAAACGGGTTACCAACATTATAAACTGGTTACCATCATTATAAACTGGTTACCATCATTATAAACTGGTTACCAACATTATTAGAACAGTAAACAAGTCATTCTATTATAAACTGGTTACCAACATTATAAACTGGTTACCATCATTATAAACTGGTTACCATCATTATAAACTGGTTACCAACATTATTAGAACAGTAAACAAGTCATTCTATTATAAACTGGTTACCAACATTATAAACTGGTTACCAACATTATAAACTGGTTACCAACATTATAAACTGGTTACCAACATTATAAACTGGTTACCAACATTATTAGAACAGTAAACAAGTCATTCTATTATAAACTGGTTACCAACATTATAAACTGGTTACCATCATTATAAACTGGTTACCAACATTATAAACTGGTTACCAACATTATAAACTGGTTACCAACATTATTAGAACAGTAAACTAGTCATTCTATTATAAACTGGTTACCAACATTATAAACTGGTTACCATCATTATAAACTGGTTACCAACATTATAAACTGGTTACCAACATTATTAGAACAGTAAACAAGTCATTATATTATAAACTGGTTAACAACATTATAAACTGGTTACCAACATTATAAACTGGTTACCAACATTATTAGAACAGTAAACAAGTCATTATATTATAAACTGGTTACCAACATTATAAACTGGTTACCAACATTATAAACTGGTTACCAACATTATAAACTGGTTACCAACATTATAAACTGGTTACCAACATTATAAACTGGTTACCAACATTATAAACTGGTTACCAACATTATAAACTGGTTACCATCATTATAAACTGGTTACCAACATTATAAACTGGTTACCAACATTATAAACTGGTTACCAACATTATAAACTGGTTACCAACATTATAAACTGGTTACCAACATTATAAACTGGTTACCAACATTATTAGAACAGTAAACAAGTCATTCTATTATAAACTGGTTACCAACATTATAAACTGGTTACCAACATTATAAACTGGTTACCAACATTATTAGAACAGTAAACTAGTCATTCTATTATAAACTGGTTACCAACATTATAAACTGGTTACCAACATTATTAGAACAGTAAACTAGTAATTCTATTATAAACTGGTTACCAACATTATAAACTGGTTACCAACATTATAAACTGGTTACCAACATTATAAACTGGTTACCATCATTATAAACTGGTTACCATCATTATAAACTGGTTACCAACATTATAAACTGGTTACCAACATTATAAACTGGTTACCAACATTATAAACTGGTTACCAACATTATAAACTGGTTACCAACATTATTAGAACAGTAAACAAGTCATTATATTATAAACTGGTTACCAACATTATAAACTGGTTACCAACATTATAAACTGGTTCCCAACATTATAAACTGGTTACCAACATTATAAACTGGTTACCAACATTATTAGAACAGTAAACTAGTAATTCTATTATAAACTGGTTACCAACATTATAAACTGGTTACCAACATTATAAACTGGTTACCAACATTATAAACTGGTTACCAACATTATAAACTGGTTACCAACATTATTAGAACAGTAAACAAGTCATTCTATTATAAACTGGTTACCAACATTATAAACTGGTTACCAACATTATAAACTGGTTCCCAACATTATAAACTGGTTACCAACATTATTAGAACAGTAAACTAGTAATTCTATTATAAACTGGTTACCAACATTATAAACTGGTTACCAACATTATAAACTGGTTACCAACATTATAAACTGGTTCCCAACATTATAAACTGGTTACCAACATTATAAACTGGTTACCAACATTATTAGAACAGTAAACTAGTCATTCTATTATAAACTGGTTACCAACATTATAAACTGGTTACCAACATTATAAACTGGTTACCAACATTATAAACTGGTTCCCAACATTATAAACTGGTTACCAACATTATAAACTGGTTACCAACATTATTAGAACAGTAAACTAGTAATTATATTATAAACTGGTTACCAACATTATAAACGGGTTACCAACATTATAAACGGGTTACCAACATTATAAACTGGTTACCAACATTATAAACTGGTTACCAACATTATAAACTGGTTACCAACATTATTAGAACAGTAAACAAGTCATTCTATTATAAACTGGTTACCAACATTATAAACTGGTTACCAACATTATAAACTGGTTACCAACATTATAAACTGGTTACCAACATTATAAACTGGTTACCAACATTATTAGAACAGTAAACCAGTCATTCTATTATAAACTGGTTACCATCATTATAAACTGGTTACCATCATTATAAACTGGTTACCAACATTATAAACTGGTTACCATCATTATAAACTGGTTACCAACATTATTAGAACATTAAACTAGTCATTCTATTATAAACTGGTTACCAACATTATAAACTGGTTACCATCATTATAAACTGGTTACCATCATTATAAACTGGTTACCAACATTATAAACTGGTTACCAACATTATAAACTGGTTACCAACATTATTAGAACAGTAAACCAGTCATTCTATTATAAACTGGTTACCATCATTATAAACTGGTTACCATCATTATAAACTGGTTACCAACATTATAAACTGGTTACCATCATTATAAACTGGTTACCAACATTATAAACTGGTTACCAACATTATAAACTGGTTACCAACATTATAAACTGGTTACCAACATTATAAACTGGTTACCAACATTATTAGAACAGTAAACAAGTCATTCTATTATAAACTGGTTACCAACATTATAAACTGGTTACCAACATTATAAACTGGTTACCAACATTATTAGAACAGTAAACTAGTCATTTTATTATAAACTGGTTACCAACATTATAAACTGGTTACCAACATTATTAGAACAGTAAACTAGTAATTCTATTATAAACTGGTTACCAACATTATAAACTGGTTACCAACATTATAAACTGGTTACCAACATTATAAACTGGTTACCAACATTATAAACTGGTTACCATCATTATAAACTGGTTACCATCATTATAAACTGGTTACCAACATTATAAACTGGTTACCAACATTATAAACTGGTTACCAACATTATTAGAACAGTAAACAAGTAATTCTATTATAAACTGGTTACCAACATTATAAACTGGTTACCAACATTATAAACTGGTTCCCAACATTATAAACTGGTTACCAACATTATAAACTGGTTACCAACATTATTAGAACAGTAAACTAGTAATTCTATTATAAACTGGTTACCAACATTATAAACTGGTTACCAACATTATAAACTGGTTACCAACATTATAAACTGGTTACCAACATTATAAACTGGTTACCAACATTATTAGAACAGTAAACAAGTCATTCTATTATAAACTGGTTACCAACATTATAAACTGGTTCCCAACATTATAAACTGGTTACCAACATTATAAACTGGTTACCAACATTATTAGAACAGTAAACTAGTCATTCTATTATAAACTGGTTACCAACATTATAAACTGGTTACCAACATTATAAACTGGTTACCAACATTATAAACTGGTTCCCAACATTATAAACTGGTTACCAACATTATAAACTGGTTACCAACATTATTAGAACAGTAAACTAGTAATTCTATTATAAACTGGTTACCAACATTATAAACGGGTTACCAACATTATAAACGGGTTACCAACATTATAAACTGGTTACCAACATTATAAACTGGTTACCAACATTATAAACTGGTTACCAACATTATTAGAACAGTAAACAAGTAATTCTATTATAAACTGGTTACCAACATTATAAACTGGTTACCAACATTATAAACTGGTTACCAACATTATAAACTGGTTACCAACATTATTAGAACAGTAAACCAGTCATTCTATTATAAACTGGTTACCATCATTATAAACTGGTTACCATCATTATAAACTGGTTACCAACATTATAAACTGGTTACCATCATTATAAACTGGTTCCCAACATTATACACTGGTTACCAACATTATTAGAACAGTAAACTAGTCATTCTATTATAAACTGGTTACCAACATTATAAACTGGTTACCATCATTATAAACTGGTTACCATCATTATAAACTGGTTACCAACATTATAAACTGGTTACCATCATTATAAACTGGTTACCAACATTATTAGAACAGTAAACTAGTAATTATATTATAAACTGGTTACCAACATTATAAACGGGTTACCAACATTATAAACGGGTTACCAACATTATAAACTGGTTACCAACATTATAAACTGCTTACCAACATTATAAACTGGTTACCAACATTATTAGAACAGTAAACAAGTCATTATATTATAAACTGGTTACTAACATTATAAACTGGTTACCAACATTATAAACTGATTACCAACATTATAAACTGGTTCCCAACATTATAAACTGGTTCCCAACATTATAAACTGGTTCCCAACATTATAAACTGGTTACCAACATTATTAGAACAGTAAACAAGTCATTATATTATAAACTGGTTACCAACATTATAAACTGGTTCCCAACATTATAAACTGGTTACCAACATTATAAACTGGTTACCAACATTATAAACTGGTTACCAACATTATAAACTGGTTACCAACATTATAAACTGGTTCCCAACATTATAAACTGGTTACCAACATAATTAGAACAGTAAACTAGTCATTCTATTATAAACTGGTTACCAACATTATAAACTGGTTACCAACATTATAAACTGGTTCCCAACATTATTAGAACAGTAAACAAGTCATTATATTATAAACTGGTTCCCAACATTATTACAACAGTAAACAAGTCATTATATTATAAACTGATTACCAACATTATTAGAACAGTAAACAAGTCATTCTTTTATAAACGGGTTACCAACATTATAAACTGGTTACCATCATTATAAACTGGTTACCATCATTATAAACTGGTTACCAACATTATTAGAACAGTAAACAAGTCATTCTATTATAAACTGGTTACCAACATTATAAACTGGTTACCATCATTATAAACTGGTTACCATCATTATAAACTGGTTACCAACATTATTAGAACAGTAAACAAGTCATTCTATTATAAACTGGTTACCAACATTATAAACTGGTTACCAACATTATAAACTGGTTCCCAACATTATAAACTGGTTACCAACATTATAAACTGGTTACCAACATTATTAGAACAGTAAACAAGTCATTCTATTATAAACTGGTTACCAACATTATGAACTGGTTACCATCATTATAAACTGGTTACCAACATTATAAACTGGTTACCAACATTATAAACTGGTTACCAACATTATTAGAACAGTAAACTAGTCATTATATTATAAACTGGTTACCAACATTATAAACTGGTTACCAATATTATAAACTGGTTACCAACATTATAAACTGGTTACCAACATTATTAGAACAGTAAACAAGTCATTATATTATAAACTGGTTAACAACATTATAAACTGGTTACCAACATTATAAACTGGTTACCAACATTATTAGAACAGTAAACAAGTCATTATATTATAAACTGGTTACCAACATTATAAACTGGTTACCAACATTATAAACTGGTTACCAACATTATAAACTGGTTACCAACATTATAAACTGGTTACCAACATTATAAACTGGTTACCAACATTATAAACTGGTTACCAACATTATAAACTGGTTACCATCATTATAAACTGGTTACCAACATTATAAACTGGTTACCAACATTATAAACTGGTTACCAACATTATAAACTGGTTACCAACATTATAAACTGGTTACCAACATTATAAACTGGTTACCAACATTATTAGAACAGTAAACAAGTCATTCTATTATAAACTGGTTACCAACATTATAAACTGGTTACCAACATTATAAACTGGTTACCAACATTATTAGAACAGTAAACTAGTCATTCTATTATAAACTGGTTACCAACATTATAAACTGGTTACCAACATTATTAGAACAGTAAACTAGTAATTCTATTATAAACTGGTTACCAACATTATAAACTGGTTACCAACATTATAAACTGGTTACCAACATTATAAACTGGTTACCATCATTATAAACTGGTTACCATCATTATAAACTGGTTACCAACATTATAAACTGGTTACCAACATTATAAACTGGTTACCAACATTATAAACTGGTTACCAACATTATAAACTGGTTACCAACATTATTAGAACAGTAAACAAGTCATTATATTATAAACTGGTTACCAACATTATAAACTGGTTACCAACATTATAAACTGGTTCCCAACATTATAAACTGGTTACCAACATTATAAACTGGTTACCAACATTATTAGAACAGTAAACTAGTAATTCTATTATAAACTGGTTACCAACATTATAAACTGGTTACCAACATTATAAACTGGTTACCAACATTATAAACTGGTTACCAACATTATAAACTGGTTACCAACATTATTAGAACAGTAAACAAGTCATTCTATTATAAACTGGTTACCAACATTATAAACTGGTTACCAACATTATAAACTGGTTCCCAACATTATAAACTGGTTACCAACATTATTAGAACAGTAAACTAGTAATTCTATTATAAACTGGTTACCAACATTATAAACTGGTTACCAACATTATAAACTGGTTACCAACATTATAAACTGGTTCCCAACATTATAAACTGGTTACCAACATTATAAACTGGTTACCAACATTATTAGAACAGTAAACTAGTCATTCTATTATAAACTGGTTACCAACATTATAAACTGGTTACCAACATTATAAACTGGTTACCAACATTATAAACTGGTTCCCAACATTATAAACTGGTTACCAACATTATAAACTGGTTACCAACATTATTAGAACAGTAAACTAGTAATTATATTATAAACTGGTTACCAACATTATAAACGGGTTACCAACATTATAAACGGGTTACCAACATTATAAACTGGTTACCAACATTATAAACTGGTTACCAACATTATAAACTGGTTACCAACATTATTAGAACAGTAAACAAGTCATTCTATTATAAACTGGTTACCAACATTATAAACTGGTTACCAACATTATAAACTGGTTACCAACATTATAAACTGGTTACCAACATTATAAACTGGTTACCAACATTATTAGAACAGTAAACCAGTCATTCTATTATAAACTGGTTACCATCATTATAAACTGGTTACCATCATTATAAACTGGTTACCAACATTATAAACTGGTTACCATCATTATAAACTGGTTACCAACATTATTAGAACATTAAACTAGTCATTCTATTATAAACTGGTTACCAACATTATAAACTGGTTACCATCATTATAAACTGGTTACCATCATTATAAACTGGTTACCAACATTATAAACTGGTTACCAACATTATAAACTGGTTACCAACATTATTAGAACAGTAAACCAGTCATTCTATTATAAACTGGTTACCATCATTATAAACTGGTTACCAACATTATAAACTGGTTACCATCATTATAAACTGGTTACCAACATTATAAACTGGTTACCAACATTATAAACTGGTTACCAACATTATAAACTGGTTACCAACATTATAAACTGGTTACCAACATTATTAGAACAGTAAACAAGTCATTCTATTATAAACTGGTTACCAACATTATAAACTGGTTACCAACATTATAAACTGGTTACCAACATTATTAGAACAGTAAACTAGTCATTTTATTATAAACTGGTTACCAACATTATAAACTGGTTACCAACATTATTAGAACAGTAAACTAGTAATTCTATTATAAACTGGTTACCAACATTATAAACTGGTTACCAACATTATAAACTGGTTACCAACATTATAAACTGGTTACCAACATTATAAACTGGTTACCATCATTATAAACTGGTTACCAACATTATAAACTGGTTACCAACATTATAAACTGGTTACCAACATTATAAACTGGTTACCAACATTATTAGAACAGTAAACAAGTAATTCTATTATAAACTGGTTACCAACATTATAAACTGGTTACCAACATTATAAACTGGTTCCCAACATTATAAACTGGTTACCAACATTATAAACTGGTTACCAACATTATTAGAACAGTAAACTAGTAATTCTATTATAAACTGGTTACCAACATTATAAACTGGTTACCAACATTATAAACTGGTTACCAACATTATAAACTGGTTACCAACATTATAAACTGGTTACCAACATTATTAGAACAGTAAACAAGTCATTCTATTATAAACTGGTTACCAACATTATAAACTGGTTCCCAACATTATAAACTGGTTACCAACATTATAAACTGGTTACCAACATTATTAGAACAGTAAACTAGTCATTCTATTATAAACTGGTTACCAACATTATAAACTGGTTACCAACATTATAAACTGGTTACCAACATTATAAACTGGTTCCCAACATTATAAACTGGTTACCAACATTATAAACTGGTTACCAACATTATTAGAACAGTAAACTAGTAATTATATTATAAACTGGTTACCAACATTATAAACGGGTTACCAACATTATAAACGGGTTACCAACATTATAAACTGGTTACCAACATTATAAACTGGTTACCAACATTATAAACTGGTTACCAACATTATTAGAACAGTAAACAAGTAATTCTATTATAAACTGGTTACCAACATTATAAACTGGTTACCAACATTATAAACTGGTTACCAACATTATAAACTGGTTACCAACATTATTAGAACAGTAAACCAGTCATTCTATTATAAACTGGTTACCATCATTATAAACTGGTTACCATCATTATAAACTGGTTACCAACATTATAAACTGGTTACCATCATTATAAACTGGTTCCCAACATTATACACTGGTTACCAACATTATTAGAACAGTAAACTAGTCATTCTATTATAAACTGGTTACCAACATTATAAACTGGTTACCATCATTATAAACTGGTTACCATCATTATAAACTGGTTACCAACATTATAAACTGGTTACCATCATTATAAACTGGTTACCAACATTATAAACTGGTTACCAACATTATAAACTGGTTACCAACATTATAAACTGGTTACCAACATTATAAACTGGTTACCAACATTATAAACTGGTTACCAACATTATTAGAACAGTAAACAAGTCATTCTATTATAAACTGGTTCCCAACATTATAAACTGGTTACCAACATTATAAACTGGTTACCAACATTATAAACTGGTTACCAACATTATTAGAACAGTAAACTAGTCATTCTATTATAAACTGGTTACCAACATTATAAACTGGTTACCATCATTATTAGAACAGTAAACAAGTTCTATTATCCTATATTATTAGTCATTCTTCCAATAGGGCTTCACCAAGTACCATGTTTCACACAGAACACACAGTCACCCTTGCCCCTCACCCCCACAGACCGCACCAATCCCCACTGTGATCAATTCAGTGTCGGGACGGCTCTAGTCGCCCGCAACCGAACAATAGCAGAGCATTCTTTGAGTCCGCAAACTTTCTGATTACTCTCCTCTGACTCGGCCCTGTTTACGTCTCCAAGGTACTCTCTCTTTCAAAGGAATACACTCAGAGCCCACGTAACAGAGGCTTATCTAAAAACTTGACTTCAAGTGTGTGTGGTTCTCTCACCTCTTTCTTTAAAAAAAAACTCAGTTCGAGATGTGGTATCCACTCGGCTCGCTGCCTCTCAGATCAAAGGTTGGTCCATCTGCTTCGTTCCCGAAGTGTGGTTTCCCTGAGATCCCAAGTTTGAGGGATCCCTCGTGCACGATTTATTTACCTAGATCGTCAGGAACGGTCACCGTGTGAAGATTCACATCCCACCGCTGTCACCAATTGTCGTGGTAATTTCCTGTATTACTGATGAGAGAGCCAACCACACACAAGTCAGAGTTATATTATAAAGTCCATCTTTAATATATATGAGCTTCACCATAGCCCTTTTTGACTCTCAGATCAATTCAGTGTCTATAAATGAATTCTCTGAGAGTGTCTACAAAACAATTCTTAGTTTCATCTATAGCCAAGACACACCCCTCTCAACTTACAAATAACCTTTTACTTGAAAGAGGAGTATCCCATAGCTAGATAGCATTAGGTATAAATTATCGTTCAGTTTGGTCTCCTAAAATGAGATTTTAATCTCGTTCTTGGTACCACTTAGTACGAAAACATTACCTCATCCAATGGCATATATCAATTGTCAATTCTAGATACCCCCATCTCAAATACACCCCCTCCTGGATAAGCTCAGAAAAGACAGTGAGCCTCTTAGGTCATTACTAGGTCAAGATAAGGGCAACCTCAGAGGGGACATACAATGGTTCCAGACACAGCCATACTCTTTTCCCCAGTATGAGAAGTAGGGAGTGACTGGTGTACAGACATTGTATGAGATAACTAACTGGTTCCCCATTAATAACACCATCCCTTCACATGGTTTAGGAATAGTTACAGACACATTCCCATAAGAAAACAATGTTCCATTCTGTCCTCCTCCCCTTCTGATATTCTACATAGCACCACATGGTTTAACAGATACATTGACATATGAAGACAAGCCTGACCTCTCCCCTCTCTGGGCCCCAAGTGACTAAGCCCTAGCTGAGAAGGGAAAATGCACTGCCAACCACATAGTCCCCTATAGGGAACCATTGTAATGACAAGTATCTCACAAACATATGATGAAAATAACATCTTATCTATCTATGTTACCTAACTAATTCTGATTCAGCCACGACAGCCTCTCAAACATAATCCAGGTAGAATCAGGAATTCCGCAGGGTAGCTGTTTAGGCCCCTTGCTTTTTTCAATCTTTGCTAACGACATGCTACTGACTTTGAGTACAGACAGCGTGTCTATGTATGCGGATGACTCAACACTATACATGTCAGCTACTACAGCGAATGAAATGACTGCAACACTTAACAAAGAGCTGCCGTTAGTTTCAGAATGGGTGGCAAGGAATAAGTCCTAAATATTTCTAAAACTAAAAGCATTGTATTTGGGACAAATCATTCACTAAACCTCAACTAAATCTTGTAATAAATAATGTGGAAATTGAGCAGGTTGAGGAGACTAAACTGCTTGGAGTAACCCTGGATTATAAACTGTCATGGTCAAAACATGTTGATGCAGTAGTAGTTAATGCAACCGCTATGTCAGATTTCAAATTAGCTTTACGGCAAAAGCACAATATTCAATAATCTGAGTACAGCGTTCAGCCACCAAAGCAAGCCATACAGTTACCCGCCAAATTGTGGAGTCAACAAAAGAAATAGAAATAGCATTATAAATCTTCACTTGCCTTTGCTGATCTTCGTCGGAATGCACTCCCGGGACTCCCACTTCCACAAGAAATGTTAGTTTTGTTCGATTACGTCCATATTTATGTCCAAATATCTCAGTTTTGTTCGCGCGAAGTTCACTATTTAGTTCACTATTCCAAAGGCACAATGCGCGAGTGCAAAATCCAGACGTCAAAAGAGTTCCATTACAGTTTGTAGAAACCTGTCAAACGATGTTTACATTCAATCCTTTTTATAATAAATCTTCAATAATATTCCAACCGGACAATAACGTATTCATTACAACTCATTGGCCTCAGCCTAGTCCACTTGTTGAAACAGCTCTTATTCGACCCCCTTTCACAATAGAAGCCTCAAACAACTTTCTAAAGACTGTTGACATCTGCTTGAAGCCTTGGGAAGTGCAATCTGGCCCCATAGACACAGCATATTGGATAGGCAATCACTTAAATGAAACTACAAACCTCAGGTTTCCCACTTCCTGGTTGGATTTGTCTCAGGTTTTTGCCTGCCATATGAGTTCTGTTATACTCACAGACAATATTTTAACAGTTTTGGAAACTTTAGAGTGTTTTCTATCCAAATCTACTTATATGCATATCATAGCTTTTGGGCCTGGGTAACAAGCAGTTTACTCTGAGCTCCTTATTCATCTCAATACTGCCCCCCTTTCCCAAAGAAGTTAAGATTGGGAGAAGTATGTCCATAATAAAGCTCTGCTCTGCCTTCGTAACAACACTATCAACAAGGCAGGTCCTACAGGCCCTAGTTTCTACCTTCTTAACAACACTATCAACAAGGCAGGTCCTACAGGCCCTAGTTTCTACCTTCTTAACAACACCGTCAACAAGGCAGGTCCTACAGGCCCTAGTTTCTACCTTCTTAACAACACTGTCAACAAGGCAGGTCCTACAGGCCCTAGTTTCTACCTTCTTAACAACACTATCAACAAGGCAGGTCCTACAGGCCCCAGTTTCTACCTTCTTAACAACACTGTCAACAAGGCAGGTCCTACAGGACCTAGTTTCTACCTTCTTAACAACACCGTCAACAAGGCAGGTCCTACAAGCCCTAGTTTCTACCTTCTTAACAACACTATCAACAAGGCAGGTCCTACAGGCCCTAGTTTCTACCTTCTTAACAACACTGTCAACAAGGCAGGTCCTACAGGCCCTAGTTTCTACCTTCTTAACAACACCGTCAACAAGGCAGGTCCTACAGGCCCTAGTTTCTACCTTCTTAACAACACTATCAACAAGGCAGGTCCTACAGGCCCCAGTTTCTACCTTCTTAACAACACTGTCAACAAGGCAGGTCCTACAGGCCCTAGTTTCTACCTTCTTAACAACACCGTCAACAAGGCAGGTCCTACAGGCCCTAGTTTCTACCTTCTTAACAACACTATCAACAAGGCAGGTCCTACAGGCCCTAGTTTCTACCTTCTTAACAACACTGTCAACAAGGCAGGTCCTACAGGCCCTAGTTTTGTCGCACCTGGACTACTGTTCAGTAGTGTGGTCAGGTGCCACAAATAAGGAAAATTACAATTGGCTCAGAACAGGGCAGCACGGCTGGCCCTTGGATGTACACAGAGAGCTAATATTAATAATATGCATGTCAATCTCTCCTGGCTCAAAGTGGAGGAGAGATTGGCTTCATCACTACTTGTATTTATCAGAGGTGTTGGCATGTTGAATGCACTGAGCTGTCTGTCTAAACTAGTGGCACACAGATCAGACACCCATTCATACCCCACAAGACATGCCACCAGAGGTCTCTTCACAGTCCCCAAGTCCAGAACAGACTATGGGAGGCACACAGTACTACATAGAGCCATGACTACATGGAACTCTATTCCACATCAGGTAACTGATGCAGCTGTAGAATCAGATTTAAAAAACAGATAAAAAAAACACCTTATGGAACAGCGGGGATTGTGAAGCAACACAAACAATGGCACAGACACACACATTATAACATACGCACTATACACACAAGTACACATGGATTTAGTACTGTAGATATGTGGTAGTGGTGGATTAGGGGCCTGAGGGCACACAGTGTGTTGTAAAATCAGTGAATGTATTGTAATGTTTTTAAAAACGTATAAACTGCCTTAATTTTGCTGAATCCCAGGGAGAGTAGCTGTTGCCTTGTCAGGAACAAACGGGGATCCATAATAAACCCCAGGAAGAGTAGATGCTGCCTTGGCAGGAACTAATGGGGATCCATAATAAACCCCAGGAAGAGTAGCTGCTGCCTTGGCAGGAGCTAACGGGGATCCATAATAAACCCCAGGAAGAGTAGCTGCTGCCTTGGCAGGAACTAATGGGGATCCATAATAAACCCCAGGAAGAGTAGCTGCTGCCTTGGCAGGAACAAACGGGGATCCATAATAAAGGTCTGAAAATGTTTCGTTTTTTCTTCCCAGTATGAGAGGAGTTGCGGGATTTATTGAATAAACCGTTTTCCATAAATTAGAGCGAATTAAAATGGAATCTCGACGTCATTTATAATGTCGTAGAAAGCCTAAGGTTTCCATCAAACTAATTATCATTGCGTGATTAATGTGATGTAGTAAAGTAACGTTGCCTGAGTAAACATAATCTACTTTTATATTAAAATGCGCAAGATCTGTTTCCTAGTCTATAAATGTCGATTTTATTATTTGACTGCTAATCTATTAATTTGGCATGGGAGAATCATAGCTGGAATAACACTTGGACCTTTAAATTGGGGCTATTTTTCTGGGAATTGTCTCGATAGTGACGAATACAGACAATTGTAAAGTGAGTTTATATTTGCTGAGAGTCTTAGTCATTCAAATAGCATTGGTTGTTCAGTGGTTAAATAGCTGCCTACTAAGCTTGAGACCCGCATACGGTTCCCGGCAAATGCTCTGACTAAAATCAGAGTTTTTGATTGTAATTCAACTATTTGTATGTTTTGCATGGAGAGATACGGTTGCTAGTGTTTGTATAAGATATAAACTGAACGTTTTAATAGCTTGTTTGGTTCAAATTGGAAGAAGGGATAAATTGAAAGTTTTTAATAGATTGTTAAGGTTAAATTGATAGACTAATTAATTAAAATAATAGCGAAGGAAATTTCGATGCAAGACGGTGTCTGTTGCCTAAATTATCTGCAGGAATAATGTATTGAGTTGTATTTAAATTACTGTATCATAGGAGACAGTGACCTAAATTAAAGAAATTCTAAATAATAGCGGAGAGATAATGGCGATAGAGAGGTGCCCACCGAAATGTTTTTCATTCTTATGAATTGACTGACATATGTTATAAATTTAGCGGTATGTGTTATTGTTAAAGTATTGGACATTTCATAAGTGGAAAGAGAAGAGAAAGTGGAAAAGTTTGGTTTCAATCTTACGATAAGAGGTAAGACAACGTTGTTGGCAGAGGGGTATATTTTTGCCCAACAGAAAGAAAGAAAAATAGGATATGTTAAGCTGAAAGTGATTTAGGTGTGAGTATTGAAACATTGTGGTAATGTATTCTGATGGTTATTGATTTTTGGTTTGATTGTTTAGTTAACACCAGTGAACCAGCAGGAAAGTTTATGTATTCTAACATTATAATCTGTTTCCATTACGTGGAACCAGGTTAAATCGGGAAAGAGGATTGCAGGTTGAGTTCATTTTATTTTAAAGAGACAGTGCATCATTAATCACAGTTGTGTGTGTCTAATGGCAGGGTGTTCCAGACATGGGAAGCTCTCACACTGAAAGCAGATTGACTAAAAAGGTCCTTTTCCTTAAGGGAACTATACAGTCATTTCTCATGGCGGATCTTGTGGATCTGTTGCAATAAGGTTTGGGTTTTCTGTTTAATAAAATACTGAGAGAGAGGAAGCCTGGACATTTAGAATCATAGGCGTCAGTGTATTGCATAAGATTTTTTTCCAACACAGGAGCTTATTCTTTCTATAGCTATTGGGTTTTCTATCAAGTTTGAGATGTAAACACAGAAGACTGAATGGGTATTAATGTTGAAAAAGCAAGCTTGGGCCATACTAGTAAGGTAGTATGTTAAATGGGGGAGTATCATAGATTTTAATTATAGTTTTGTTACCTCTATAGTCAAAACAATTGCATATTTTTGGGGAATTTAGCTAGGTTGAATTTGGTTATTCGAGTTATTTAAAAAAAAAAAAAAAAGAGAGGTTGGAATCAAGTATGATGCCTTGGTACTTAAAATCAGATACCACCGGTACATAGACATCTGTCTCAGAGCATCAGATACCACCTGGAGCTTTTCCCCTGATACATAGACATCTGTCTCAGAGCATCAGATACCACCTGGAGCTTTTCCCCTGATACATAGACATCTGTCTCAGAGCATCAGATACCACCTGGAGCTTTTCCCCTGATACATAGACATCTGTCTCAGAGCATCAGATACCACCTGGAGCTTTTCCCCTGATACATAGACATCTGCCTCAGGGGCATCAGATACCACCTGGAGCTTTTCCCCTGATACATAGACATCTGCCTCAGGGGAATCAGTTGTTGTTTTTTGAGGAACATGAAGACTGTGTTTTTTATATATTTTTATTGAGATGTAAACATGAGTCTCTGGAAAAGTTTGTCATCTGAACCATAATAGTAGTGAGTTCTGGTGTAGTTTGTTGTTTGTTATTTGCATGAATTTATCACTGTATTATCTGCATACATTGGAACGTCAGACCCTGTACAGACAGAAGGAAGATCATTGATGTAGGAGCTGAACAGTATTGACCTTTGGGGAATGAAAACCTTGTGGATATGAGTGGGAAAAGTTAGTTTTGATTTTTACGCTGATAAGACAGCGCCAACTTTTGAAAAGATTTTAGATTTGTTTAAAAGATCAGGATAGTTTTTACTAAACATATTGCTGATTAAAGGGGTTATGGGTTTGTTTATTTGTTTACTGTTTATTGTTGATTTTAGGTGTTGATTTTACTTAATTAAACATTGTATTATCTGATGTGTTTAAGTAGGATTCTTTCTTCCGGGACGGATGGAAACTATCTAAAGTCTGTAAGTTAAAGGAAAAATGGGAGAACACGTCTACATTTTTATTAAATGCCTGGGATTAAATATCACTGATTCCTTACGCTGAGAAATGTACTACATTTGCGACAGAGGGAAAAATGATTGCATTTAGATAGTAATGATATCAGGATAATTGTATCTAAGGATAGCATGTTTACTTAATTAAACATACATATACATTGGTGTAGATTAAAATGTATGATTAATGTTATTGGAGGAAGTACAATGGAATTATCATTAGGTGTTGTTTATAGTTAACTTAAGTGTTTGTGTGTTTTTACATTAAGGTTTGCAAATACACACACAAGAAACATTTGTTAGGACTATTTGTTGGTGTTTAAAAAAAATGCTATGTTTGATTTGTTTTAAAACATTTCCTTTGGGTTTGGTGAGTGGTTAATTTGTGTTAGTGCTAAGGTATCTTAAAGGGGCACATGGAATTATTATGAGTTTTTTTATTTTCTGAGTTTTAATTAAACAAGTGATTTCTTTTGATAAAAGAATGTTCTGAGAACCCGGGAAAACCACATGTTGTGAAATGTTTGACTATTTTTGTCATTTGTCTGATATAGTAAAAAAAAAAAAACTTACTTGAAGGGTTTTGTATGACCTATGACCTTCCGTTGTGGCTTGATCACCCTCATTGGAAAGCCATTTGAATAATGAATTTATGGTCATTTTGTAATACGGATTTCAAGGTAATGTGTAATTTAAAAATATAGTTCTTAGCCATATTAACTAAGGCTGGTTTTAATTCTATTTTCCTATGACCATATGGATTAAAATAATTTTTCTTTGTGGAGTTTTTCAGAGTAGTGATTTTCATTTGATTAGATTATTTTAAATTGTGTTTTATCTTTTGTACCAGTAGAAGTTTTGTTTTATACATTACTCTCATACTGAGAGATATGTGTTTAAAAATGGGGGAGGATTCAGTTCTTTGAGGTTTTGGATTGAAGTTTATATACACCTTGAGTGATATGTGAAGGAGTGTATTGTGTTTGTTCTGTTCTATTCCCGAGGGGTTATAGGTCTAACTTCCTGATCCTGTGGCTCTACGATGGAGTTGACAGTGTGATGGGGAGTATAAGCCAATTTGAAAGAATAGTTTCAATAGAATGTGTGGATATTCTCTTTGAAATATGTTTAGAATCTGTATTAAGAATAACTGGTAAAAGTAATAATTTATCATGTAGTTGATGAACTGAACTAAACTGTTGTTCTGATCTGGTCTTTCGAGGTTATCGTGAAAAGTGACATCAGACGGTATCTTAATGCATGGAAGAGATAATTGGACCGAACAGTGTGTGTACCTCAAAACCCCCTCTAACTGGCTGAAGAAGAGTGACAAAGGCGTTGAAAAAAGGCCCTGTCTGGACCACTTCTACCGGGTGAAAGGAACCAAGCCAGATATCGGTGTACAGTATCCGATCTAAGCTATCAACTGCTTTTCTCTCATGTTTCTCTCAGAAGTGTGAGAGGAGTCCACGTGGAGTGAGCATGGAGAGAGATCTGTTCTAAACTTTTCTTATGTTGCTGGTATATTGGTTGACGAATGGACAAGACATAATGAGTGGTAAAGGTGAGACATTGAAATTGGGACATTATCATGGGCCATCCACTTTGAACTGTAAAGTTATCTGAAGAAGAAGGAAAAGGACGCCAGAAGAATCAATGCCTGAAGGAGGGGGTTGGTTCAACTGTGCCAAAAAATTGTTTTAGACTTTTGGGGTATCAGGTTGATTGTAGAGGTCTACACCACGTAAAATTATAGTAATTTAGATTAAGAATGCATTAAGATACTGATCTGTATTATAATCATGATTAAAAAAGTTAATATTAGAATTATGGGAGAATTATACTGAATGTTAATATGAATGTAAATTCTGCCAATATTGATGTGTGTTAAATTGAGTTTTTACTTTGAGTGATAAGACCAATTTGAATCAGTGAGGAATGTCATTCTACATTTTGGTTGGATATTTAGTTGGGTTGAAGCTGTGATTTGGAATATGAATGATTTCCCTGACCTATTTTCTATTCTGAGCATAAGGACTGAGAGGGAAGACTGTCCTATATGTTGTGATGAGGCCTGTGTTTAGATACTGGTTCTCATGTAACTTAGGGAGCATTTCTATGTTATGTTATTTTGTATTTTTTTTCTCAACAATGAATTATTCTGTGTGATTAAACCTGTGCAAGTCTGTCTTGTAGAATAAAGGTTGTAAACTTAGTTTCAGAAGGGAGAAAGCTTACATATAAGCTAAGGTACTTGACAATGAAGGGATTTGATTCTTTATTTTCTTTTAAATTTTGATAACGTTTTTAAAATGCATATACTCTGAAACTACTGTTAGATAAATGTGTAAAGTTAATGTTCTGATTCTCGAGAAGGAACAATGTCCCTTGAGAGGGGAATGTCGTGGCTGAATCAGATTTAGCTAGGTAACATAGATAGATAAGATGTTATTCTCATCATATGCTTGTGAGATACTTGTCATTACAATGGTTCCCTTTGGACTATAGGGTTGGCAGTGCATTTTCCCTTCTCAGCTAGGGCTTAGTCACTTGGGGCGCAGAGAGGGGAGAGGTCAGGCTTGTCTTCATATGTCAATGTATCTGTTAAACCATGTGGTGCTATGTAGAATATCAGAAGGGGAGGAGGACAGAATGGAACATTGTCTTCTTATGGGAATGTGTCTGTAACTATTCCTAAACCATGTGAAGGGATGGCATTATTAATGGGGAACCAGTTAGTTATCTCATACAATGTCTGTACGCCAGTCACTCCCTACTTTTCTCATTGGGGGAAAGAGTATGGCCGTGTCTGGAACCATTGTATGTCCCCTCTGAGGTTGCCCTTATCTTGACCTAGTATATGACCTAAGAGGCTCACTGTCTTTTCTGAGCTTATCCAGGAGGGGGTGTATTTGAGATGGGGGTATCTAGAATTGACAATTGATATATGCCATTGGATGAGGTAATGTTTTCGTAGTAAGTGGTACCAAGAACGAGATTAAAATCTTGTTTTAGGAGACCAAACTGAACGATAATTTATAGCTAATGCTATCTAGCTATGGGATACTCCTCTTTCAAGTAAAAGGTTATTTGTAAGTTGAGAGGGGTGTATCTTGGCTATAAATGATACTAAGAATTGTTTTGTAGACACTCTCAGAGAATTCATTTATAGACACTGAATTGATCTGAGAGTCAAACAGGGCTTTGGTGAAGATCATATATATTAAAGATGGACTTTATAATATAACTCTGACTTGTGTGTGGTTGGCTCTCTCATCAGTAATACAGGAAATTACCACGACAAGGCTTCCATTAAAGAACACCCTCTGTGTTCTGTTAGACAGGTAACTCTTTATCCACAATATAGCAGGGGGGTGTAAAGCCATAACACATACGTTTTTCCAGCATCAGACTATGATCGATAATGTCAAAAGCTGCACTGAAGTCTAAACAAGACAGCCCCCACAATAATTGTATCATCCATTTCTCTCAGCCAATCTTCAGTCATTTGTGTAAGTGCTGTGCTTGTTGAGTGTCCTTCCCTATAAGTGTGATGAAAGTCTGTTGTCAATTTGTTTACTGGGAAATAGCATTGTATCTGGTCAAACACAATTTTTTCCAGAAGTTTACTAAGGGTTGGTAACAGGCTATTTGAGCCAGTAAAGGGGGCTTTACTATTCTTGGGTAGCGGAATGACTTTAGCTTCCCTCCAGGCCTGAGGGCACACATGTTCTAGTAGGCTTAAATTGAAGATGTGACAAAATCATCTACTATCATCCTCAGTAATTTTCCATCCAAGTTGTCAGACCCCGGTAGCTTGTCATTGTTGATAGACAACAATACTTTTTTCACCTCTTCCACACTTGTCCTGTGTGAATTTACGTATGCTCCTTCTAATTCTCTCTCTCTCCCTCCCTCTCCCTCCCTGAGGACCTGAGCCCTGGGACCATGCCTTAGGACTACCTGGCCTGATGACTCCGTGCTGTCCCCAGTCCACCCGGTCATGCTGCTGCTCCAGTTTCAACTGTTCTGCCTGAGGCTGTGGAACCCTGACCTGTTCACCGGACGTGCTACCTGTTCCAGACCTGCTGTTTTCGACTCTCTCTCTCTCTCTACCGCACCTGCTGTCTCTAACTCTGAATGATTGGCTATGAAAAGCCAATACTCCCGAGGTGCTGACCTGTTGCACCCTCTACAACCACTGTGATTATTATTATCTGACCCTTCTGGGCATCTATGAACATTTGAACATCTTCACCCAGCACAGCCAGAAGAGGACTGGCCACCCCTCATAGCCTGGTTCCTCTCTAGGTTTCTTCCTAGGTTTTGGCCTTTCTAGGGAGTTTTTCCTAGCCACCGTGCTTCTACACCTGCATTGCTTCCTGTTTGGGGTTTTAGACTGAGTTTCTGTACAGCACTTTGTGACATCAGCGGATGTAAAAAGAGCTTTATAAATACATTCGATTGATATAAAGGGCTATAAACACAGCAGCAATATAAACAAAAACCTAAACATTAACCTCAAGCTGGAGAGAGAGAAACTTAATGATTGAGATTGACAAACAAGATTTATGGCAGCCTCTCTCTCTGGCCTGGTGAAGCTGTATTCTAAATTTGCAGGCTGAAGATATTATCGGATTTGCCCAAAGGTCATAAATGACTCTGCACATGCTTGATGAATTCTAGAAGCTTGCCCATGGCAGCGTAAAAAGATCAACTATGAAAAGTGCTGTGGTAGCGTACTCATGAGCAAATAACTTAGACAAATAAGCCATTTGTTATTTACCTTTATTTAACTAGGCAGGTCAGTTAAGAACAAATTCTTAATTACATTGACGGCCTACATGAGAACAGTGGGTTAACTGCCTTGTTCAGGGGTAGGCCAGATTTTTACCTTGCCAGCTCAGGGATTTGATCTTGCAACCTTTTGGTTACTGGCCCAACGCTCTAACCACTAGGCTACCTGCCGCCCAACGCTCTAACCACTAGGCTACCTTCCGCCCAACGCTCTAACCACTAGGCTACCTGCCGCCCAACGCTCTAACCACCAGGCTACCTGCCGCCCAACGCTCTAACCACCAGGCTACCTGTCTCCCAACGCTCTAACCACCAGGCTACCTGCCTCCCAACACTAACCACCAGGCTACCTGCCTCCCAACGCTCTAACCACTAGGCTACCTGTCTCCCAACGCTCTAACAACCAGGCTACCTGCCTCCCAACACTAACCACCAGGCTACCTGCCTCCCAACACTAACCACTAGACTACTTGCCGCCCCTTTTGGGTGTCAGGGACAATTTAAGGAGTAAAAAGTACACAATTTTCTTTAGGAATGTAGTGGAGTAAAAGTTGTCAAATATAAATAGTACAGATACCCCCCAGTACAGATACCCCCCCCAAAAACTACTTTACACCACTACTGCCTATTACCACAAACCATGAAACCCCCCAAATAATGAACTCACACGAATACCTGAATGTTGTGTTAATGTCCTCAGAAACCGTGCAACGATGATAACACTCTGACCTGAGTGTGAGGGTTCAGTGTTTCCAAGCGTGCTGTTTCGGTTGAGAATGGCAGCGCTATGACGGAGGAGTGAAAACTAGTTCGACTGAGCAGCGAAACTAAGGGGGACTGTGAAGGGGAAGATGGGTAGAGAGCAGAGGAGGAGGATGGCCTTTAAAAAATATGTTTTACAACAATTGTTTTAGATATATTTTACCTTATGATCGCTGGAGACAAATGTGAAACCAGTCATCATGGCAACACGCGGAAGCAAATTTTCCCCCACAGTGAACTTTATGAAAACGCTGCCATTGTGCAGAATAAAAATAAATAATATTCTATGGCCTTTTAACTTGAAGGGATGAAAACTTGGGAGATTCAAAACATTCCACATTTAAAGTTATACTAAAAAGTTCCTTTTAGGCACTCTAACGTTTTACATTATATACCCTGACTCTCTGTTCCCTATTTCTACCATGTTAAATATTATAAATTATTATTGTCGGTAGGCCTAATAACCACAGATACTTCACTGAACGTTATGGCAAAAGTTTAGATTTGTAAAAAATACAATTGTAATTATTTTTCATGAGATTGCCATGACCAGTTATTTTTTTTTAGAAAGGTCTGGAACCTTTCTGGTGAACATATTTATAACTTGCCGAGGTGTACTCAAGTCTGAGGGCACAAGCTCAAATACAAATATAATGAAAATATGAAAAGCCAAATGCTTTCCTATTCAACAAAAGTGGGGCAAAAGGGCTTGAAATGACTGTTACTATATTTAGAAAGCATTTCTTTCACATTATAATTGTAAAATAAATATGATCCTACTTAGTGACAATACAATAGTCTCGAGAAAATCTGTTGGCCATCAAGTGGGAGGGTTTTCAGCAGTTGAATAAAAATGTATTCAGGGCGTAAAAAAGGGAGCCACACCTGCATAAGGTAAGTCAATACCACCTACTGAGAAGTGTGTACATTTCCCAAGTCTAAATCAGGCCCTTTGTGACTAGTCTCAGCCCCTTAAGGTGCCACTTGGCACCCAGACCCCTAGCCTGGTGTAGCAGGGCCCGGCAGGTTGGGAGGATCCCTGGGAAACAGTAGCAGCTGTTAGAGAGGACTATCCTGGCTAAGGGCTGGATTAAATTAGTATTTCTGATTAAGTCGACATGCGGAGTTTATCATGTAAGCAGTCTCTGCATACGTGGGCACATTGATTAAAATGTAAAAAACAGCAATAAATAAATAAATAAATTAAAATGCCATTTGTCAAAAAAGGTTTTATTCAATGAATTCATGTGTGTTACATATAAGTCATATGCAGTGTACAGTCTCAACGTAAACAAACGTAATAATGTCGAGAACATGCTGTGTTGCAGGTGAAACATCTGGGGCGTTGAGGCGTTGAACCAGAGACGCACTTCGACTTTAGGTGAAGGTAGCAGACAATAACCAAACACATTGGTACAAACAGAGTATTCATTCCTCTAATACACACCGAACTCTGGTCGTCCTCAGAAATCTGGCCTCGTATTTTCTTCTACACCTCATTGACACTTGGCATTCACTAAAACACTAAAGCCGGGAACTCATTTCCATTTAGTATTGAAATAAAATAAAAATAAAATAAGAAACTTTTGTAAGCTGCAAGTAACGCTTACATTTTTAAAGTTTTTTTTGTAGAGACATCGTTCTTCTGACAAGACCATGTGATGACCATACCTCCTCTTCTCCATATTTATAACGCTGTATACGTGTTGTGTTTGACATTTGTCTAGAGTACTAGAAACACGAGGTTTGCGAAGCTGTGAGTTCTTGGCTTGGTATAGTTATCATGCTCAGGGGGACTCTGTATAATCCAGCCGTGTGTCAGTGTGGTGGTGAGCATGATGTCAGTGTTCTGTGTGGCTCGACTGCGCCCCCTGACCCCTGACCCCAGGCTCATGTTTGACAGTTGTGTAACTGTTTGGTAGATGCGGTCAGTCCTCTTTAGGGCCAGCTTTTGTCTCAGGCTCCCTAAACATCTTACTGAGGTGTTTCACTAATCCCTCCAGCTCAGGGTTTCCCCCCAGGTCTGTGATAAGGCGGTATGCCTCGGCCTCCAGCCCTCTCAGGGTCTCTCTGGTGTAGGCGAAGGAGCCCACCTTCTCCAGGTAGTCCACACAGTACCTCTTAATGTCTACGTTCTCCGTCCGCTGTCTCAGGATGTTCTGGACCTGAGTGCTCTCTGGACGGGACCAGATGGCGTGGATGGTGGGGAAGGAGAATTTCCCCTCGGTCAGATCCTCACAGAAGGACTTGTTCTCGCTGTACTCTGTTGAGTTGAGGTTGGCGTAGTCGTCTCTGATCTGGAAGAAGAGTCCTAATGTATCCAGGAGAGGCTAGAGGGGTCAAAGGTCAAATCACGTTAAAACGTTTTTCAGAACGTTTTAATTTATTTTTTAAAAATAAAGCCCTTTTATCACCAGTTGTCACAAAGTGCTTAACAGATATCCCGTCTAAAAACACCAAAGAGCAAGAAACAAAGAGACAAAACCCTATAGGAACCAACAGGCTCCGAGGAGTGGCCTGTCAATCCAATATACACGGGATAGAGCACACAGTATGCATAACTGCATTACAAAGCTGTCATCTCATCAATTTGCTATAAAAAGTTTTTAAAGTTTTTAAAAAAGTAAAGAAATTTGACTATTTAAAAAAAAATCGTAGCCAAATAAGTTTAGAAGATGAAATGTGTTGAAACATTAACAGTAACACAGAAAATAAACACGTCGGGAAATGAAATAGTCAAAGTACTAACATGTACCTTAAGGTCTTGTTTCCAGCCAGAGAACAGCTGCATGAGCCCCACGGCCAGGCCAAACAGACCCCCCGTCTTCTGGAGGACCATGGTACGGTACTGGCTCTCTGTGGGACAGGTGTAGGTGTCCCTCCAGTGGATGTCTAGGCCCTGGCCGCGGTGCAGCTCCAACAGCTGTCTGGTGAACAGATGCACCGCCTCGGGGTGATCCAGGGTTAGCACCTAATAATACACGGGTTATAATGCTGTCTGGTGAACACGCTGATCCCCCCCCAAAAAATCAACCAATCAATGACTCTCACCTTCTCCAGTCCCAGGAAGTAGACGTAGTTGGCAGAGTTGATAACAGAGGGGACTCCGTAGATGCTGTGGGCTACAGGGAAACCTCTCCTCAATGTAGAACTGTCCTCGATGTCATCGATCAGGAGACTGGCGTTGTGGAGCATCTCAGTCACTTCTATGATCACCTACACAACAGACATTTTGGTTTCTCACAGCTGTTTAAACATGTCGAATCATTTCATTTCATAGTTTGTTTTGTATGTACAGTACCAGTCAAAAGTTTGGACACAACTACTCATTCAAGGATTTTTCTATATATATATATTTTTTAACTATTTTCTACATTGTAGAATAATAGTGAAGACATCAAAACTATGAAATAACACATATGGAATCATGTAGTAACCCAAAAAAGTGTTAAACAAATTGAATTGAGACTCTTCAAAGTAGCCACCCTTTGCTTTGATGAAAGCTTGTACATTTAAAAAAAATAAAAACACTTGAATGTGTCCAGACTTTTGACTGGTACTGTTCTGTGTGTGTGTAAATTATTTCTTCCCTAAGAGGAACAGGACACAAGTGTAAAACAAAATCATCCTCTATGGTTGATAGCATCTCAAGACGTGTCCCCGTCTGGTCTAATTCATGTCAAGATATTATACATACAACTAGGCACATTGAGTTAAATCACATTGTTTTTTTATAAAACTCTTTTTATATCAGCAGTTTTCAAAGTGCTTTACAGACAAAACACCACAACAAGCAATGCAGAGGCACAGTAGCTAGGAAAAACTGAGAAGTTGTAGTCACAGGTCAGAAGAGACTTTTACAGGTCTCCACCGCAGAGTTACCGTCTAGCCATGCTCAAAGTCCTGCTGTGCTACAGCTGTTCTCCAGTAGGGGGAGCTAGCTGACAAGACTACACTGTGTGGGAGGGAATGTAATTTGGAGAAAGAGAGATGGAGATTCACCCAGTAGGCAGGCAGACAGTGAATATGGAGGTCTGCTCTGTGTAGGGTGAAGCTAAGGACAAGAGACCTCTCCCCCTCCTCCTCCTCCTCCTCCTAGATATATCTGTTGCCTTGGACACCATGTACCATCAGATCCTACTCTCCAACCTCTCAGGGCTGGGCGTCTCAGGCTCTGCACACTCCTGGATTGTATCCTACCTGGCAGGCCGCTCCTACTAGGTGATGTGGAGAGGATTTGGGTCTGCACCCCGTCTCACCTTGTCTTTTCCCCAAAAGCCCCGACTTTGCTAAAAAAAGAATGAGGGAAAATGTGTCGTCTCACCTAGCCATCTAAATGTGTTGTCGTCTCACCTAGCCATCTAAATGTGTTGTCGTCTCACCTCGCCATCTAAATGTGTTGTCGTCTCACCTCGCCATCTAAATGGGTTGTGTCGTCTCACCTAGCCATCTAAATGTGTTGTCGTCTCACCTAGCCATCTAAATGTGTTGTCGTCTCACCTAGCCATCTAAATGTGTTGTCGTCTCACCTAGCCATCTAAATGTGTTGTCGTCTCACCTAGCCATCTAAATGTGTTGTCGTCTCACCTAGCCATCTAAATGTGTTGTCGTCTCACCTCGCCATCTAAATGTGTTGTCGTCTCACCTAGCCATCTAAATGTGTTGTCGTCTCACCTCGCCATCTAAATGTGTTGTCGTCTCACCTCGCCATCTAAATGTGTCGTCTCACCTAGCCATCTAAATGTGTTGTGTCTCCTCACCTAGCCATCTAAATGTGTTGTCGTCTCACCTAGCCATCTAAATGTGTCGTGTCTCCTCACCTAGCCATCTAAATGGGTTGTCGTCTCACCTAGCCATCTAAATGTGTTGTCGTCTCACCTAGCCATCTAAATGTGTTGTGTCGTCTCACCTAGCCATCTAAATGTGTTGTGTCGTCTCACCTAGCCATCTAAATGGGTTGTCGTCTCACCTCGCCATCTAAATGTGTCGTGTCGTCTCACCTAGCCATCTAAATGTGTTGTGTCTCCTCACCTAGCCATCTAAATGTGTTGTCGTCTCACCTAGCCATCTAAATGTGTCGTGTCTCCTCACCTAGCCATCTAAATGGGTTGTCGTCTCACCTAGCCATCTAAATGTGTTGTGTCGTCTCACCTAGCCATCTAAATGTGTTGTGTCTCCTCACCTAGCCATCTAAATGTGTTGTTGTCTCACCTAGCCATCTAAATGTGTTGTGTCTCCTCACCTAGCCATCTAAATGGGTTGTCGTCTCACCTAGCCATCTAAATGTGTCGTCTCACCTAGCCATCTAAATGGGTTGTCGTCTCCTCACCTAGCCATCTAAATGGGTTGTCGTCTCACCTAGCCATCTAAATGTGTCGTGTCACCTAGCCATCTAAATGTGTTGTGTCTCCTCACCTAGCCATCTAAATGGGTTGTCGTCTCACCTAGCCATCTAAATGTGTTGTCGTCTCACCTAGCCATCTAAATGTGTCGTCGTCTCACCTAGCCATCTCAATGTGTCGTCTCACCTAGCCATCTAAATGTGTCGTCGTCTCACCTAGCCATCTCAATGTGTCGTCGTCTCACCTCGCCATCTAAATGTGTCGTCGTCTCACCTCGCCATCTAAATGTGTCGTCGTCTCACCTCGCCATCTAAATGTGTCGTCGTCTCACCTAGCCATCTAAATGTGTCGTCGTCTCACCTAGCCATCTAAATGTGTTGTGTCTCCTCACCTAGCCATCTAAATGTGTTGTCGTCTCACCTAGCCATCTAAATGTGTCGTCGTCTCACCTCGCCATCTAAATGTGTTGTGTCGTCTCACCTAGCCATCTAAATGTGTTGTGTCGTCTCACCTCGCCATCTAAATGTGTTGTCGTCTCACCTAGCCATCTAAATGTGTTGTCGTCTCACCTCGCCATCTAAATGTGTTGTCGTCTCACCTAGCCATCTAAATGTGTTGTGTCTCCTCACCTAGCCATCTAAATGTGTCGTCGTCTCACCTAGCCATCTAAATGTGTCGTCGTCTCACCTAGCCATCTAAATGTGTTGTGTCGTCTCACCTAGCCATCTAAATGTGTCGTCGTCTCACCTAGCCATCTAAATGTGTCGTCGTCTCACCTCGCCATCTAAATGTGTCGTCGTCTCACCTAGCCATCTAAATGTGTCGTCGTCTCACCTAGCCATCTAAATGTGTCGTCGTCTCACCTAGCCATCTAAATGTGTCGTCGCCTCACCTAGCCATCTAAATGTGTCGTCTCCTCACCTAGCCATCTAAATGTGTCGTCATCTCACCTAGCCATCTAAATGTGTCGTCGTCTCACCTAGCCATCTAAATGTGTCGTCGTCTCACCTCGCTATCTAAATGTGTTGCCGTCTCACCTCGCTATCTAAATGTGTTGCCGTCTCACCTAGCCATCTCAATGTGTTGTCTCACCTAGCCATCTCAATGTGTTGTCTCACCTAGCCATCTCAATGTGTTGTCGTCTCACCTAGCCATCTAAATGTGTTGCCGTCTCACCTCGCCATCTAAATGTGTTGTGTCGTCTCACCTAGCCATCTAAATGTGTTGCCGTCTCACCTAGCCATCTCAATGTGTTGTCTCACCTAGCCATCTAAATGTGTTGTCTCACCTAGCCATCTAAATGTGTTGTTGTCTCACCTCGCCATCTAAATGTGCTGTGTCGTCTCACCTAGCCATCTAAATGTGCTGTGTTGTCTCACCTAGCCATCTAAATGTGTTGTTGTCTCACCTAGCCATCTAAATGTGCTGTGTTGTCTCACCTAGCCATCTAAATGTGCTGTGTTGTCTCACCTAGCCATCTAAATGTGTTGTCGTCTCACCTAGCCATCTTAAGAATGCACTAATTGTAAGTCGCTCTGGATCAGAGAGTCTGCTAAATGACTCACTACTGTAGTGGCTCTGGATCAGAGAGTCTGCTAAATGACTCCCTACTGTAGTGGCTCTGGATCAGAGAGTCTGCTAAATGACTCCCTACTGTAGTGGCTCTGGATCAGAGAGTCTGCTAAATGACTCCCTACTGTAGTGGCTCTGGATCAGAGAGTCTGCTAAATGACTCCCTACTGTAGTGGCTCTGGATCAGAGAGTCTGCTAAATGACTCCCTACTGTAGTGGCTCTGGATCAGAGAGTCTGCTAAATGACTCAAATGTAAACGTAAAATGCAGTAAAAAGCAAACTATATATTACAATATATGCCATTTAGCAGACACTTTTATCCAAAGCGACTTAGTCATGTTGTGCATACGTTTTCCATACGAGTGGCCCCAGCGGGAACCAAACCCACGGCCCTTACCGTTGCAAGCACAGTGTTCTACCGACTGAGCCTCACAGAACCAGCTGGCCGGTGGGTCAGGGACGAGACGGACACTGTAGTGCCATCGTAGGTCCCTATTCCATATATAGTGCACTACTTTTAAAACAGTGCTTTCACCTTTGACCCTATTGATCTTGGTCAAAAGTAGTGCACTTCATAGGGTGCCATTTTGTACCTGCATAGTTGTCGGTGGACATAAAGTACAGACAAAGTGCCCATCTTGTTAGATTTGTAGTTTAGGAACTTAGCCTGTTGAATATAATACGTGTTTGTTAGAGAGGGAGACAACAAAAAAAAAGCTATATTTTTCGTTAATTTAAAACGAGGGGAGGGGTGGGCAACTCCAGTCCTCGAGCGCATGATTGGTGTCACACCTTGTCTCCATCCCTAGCAAACACAGCTGATTATAATCCCATGACATTCTAAACTGAAGATCAGGATTAGGTGATTATTGGAGTCAGGTGTGTTAACTGGGGCTGGGGGCAAAACTGTGTCACCAATCAGGCCCCCGAGCACTGGAATTGCCCCCCCCCCTCTCGATTTCAAACGAGTAAATGGCAGTGACTTGTAAAAGTAGAGGGCAGCCTGTCAGCCCAGAACCAGACATGTCTCTCTGCCACAGCCAGGGGGCGCACTGTCAGAAAACAGCTCCAGGCAGAGAATAGACGTGTCATGTCTCTCTGCCACCGCCAGGGGGCGCACTGTCAGAAAACAGCTCCAGGCAGAGAATAGACGTGTCATGTCTCTCTGCCACCGCCAGGGGGGCGCACTGTCAGAAAACAGCTCCAGGCAGAGAATATACGTGTCATGTCTCTCTGCCACCGCCAGGGGGCGCACTGTCAGAAAACAGCTCCAGGCAGAGAATATACGTGTCATGTCTCTCTGCCACAGCCAGGGGGCGCACTGTCAGAAAACAGCTCCAGGCAGAGAATATACGTGTCATGTCTCTCTGCCACAGCCAGGGGGCGCACTGTCAGAAAACAGCTCCAGGCAGAGAATATACGTGTCATGTCTCTCTGCCACCGCCAGGGGGCGCACTGTCAGAAAACAGCTCCAGGCAGAGAATATACGTGTCATGTCTCTCTGCCACAGCCAGGGAGCGCACTGTCAGAAAACAGCTCCAGGCAGAGAATAGACGTGTCATGTCTCTCTGCCACCGCCAGGGGGCGCACTGTAAGAAAACAGCTCCAGGCAGAAGGAGATAGTGTCTGTATAATGCCTGGTTTTTCACTAACCTCAAGTCTCCTAACCTCAACCTCACGTAGTCTCCTAACCTCACGTAGTCTCCTAACCCTAACCTCAGGTCTCCTGACCCTAACCTCAGGTCTCCTGACCCTAACCTCCGGTCTCCTGACCCTAACCTCCGGTCTCCTGACCCTAACCTCCGGTCTCCTGACCCTAACCTCCGGTCTCCTGACCCTAACCTCCGGTCTCCTGACCCTAACCTCCGGTCTCCTGACCCTAACCTCCGGTCTCCTGACCCTAACCTCCGGTCTCCTGACCCTAACCTCCGGTCTCCTGACCCTAACCTCAGGTCTCCTGACCCTAACCTCAGGTCTCCTGACCCTAACCTCCGGTCTCCTGACCCTAACCTCCGGTCTCCTGACCCTAACCTCCGGTCTCCTGACCCTAACCTCCGGTCTCCTGACCCTAACCTCCGGTCTCCTAACCCTAAACTCCGGTCTCCTAACCCTAACCTCCGGTCTCCTAACCCTAACCTCAGGTCTCCTAACCCTAACCTCAGGTCTCCTAACCTGGTACGTTAATTGTTCGACCCTGCTATGAAAAAAGTCACTTCGGTATCGAAGTGGCGTGAAAAGACTGGTTCCCTTATTACGAAGCTAGAAACATTACAGACATGAATGTTCCCATGTCCTTGTCTGTTAAAATACCCACTGGGCTAACAAACGTAGCAAAACATTTGCAACGGATTTTCTTTTCTCCCTCTCCCGGTTTACGTCAGTTTACTTTTGTTTGGTGTCAAGTCAATACGACCCAGTTGTCTCTAATCCAGGTCCTGTCAGAGTGGTGGAACAGGGCTTTACTGGGAGGTGATTCAGAAGACAGCAGGCTGCCACGGTCCTGTCAGAGTGGTGGAACAGGGCTTTACTGGGAGGTGATTCAGAAGACAGGTGCTGTGGCCTGGTAATTAAAGCGGTCTATGTGTCTGTGTAAAATTGCCTTTTTTTCAAGCACAGTAAAACCAAAAACTCCACCCACTTCAGCTGAACAGAAAAGGGTAGACCTAGACACAAGTTCATCTGCAAGTCAATTCAGAGAACAGACAGGGAGACTATATACATGTTATCTAGGAGGACAATCTTTGGATTACAAACTCTAGAATGAGGATTTGGAGCATCTCACCCCACAATACACCACTCCATCCCACAATACACCACTCCACAACACTCCATCCCACAATACTCCATTCCATCCCATCCCACTCCACTCCATCCCACAACACTCCACTCCACCCCACTCCATCCCATCCCACTCCACTCCATCCCACAACACTCCACTCCATCCAACAACACTCCACTCCATCCCACAATACTCCACTCCATCCCATCCCACAATACTCCACTCCACTCCATCCCACAACACTCCATCCCACAACACTCCACTCCATCCCACAACACTCCACTCCATCCCACAACACTCCACTCCATCCCACAACACTCCACTCCATCCCACTCCATCCCACAACACTCCACTCCATCCCACAACACTCCACTCCATCCCACAACACTCCACTCCATCCCACAACACTCCACTCCATCCCACTCCATCCCACAATACTCCACCCCACCCCACAACACTCCACTCCATCCCACAACACTCCACAACACTCCACTCCATCCCACAACACTCCACAACACTCCACTCCATCCCACAACACTCCACTCCATCCCACAACACTCCACTCCATCCCACAACACTCCACAACACTCCACAACACTCCACTTCATCCCACAACACTCCACTCCATCCCACAATACTCCACTCCATCCCACAATACTCCACTCCATCCCACAACACTCCACTCCATCCCACAACACTCCACTCCATCCCACAACACTCCACTCCATCCCACAACACTCCACTCCATCCCACAACACTCCACTCCATCCCACAACACTCCACAACACTTCACAACACTCCATCCCACAACACTCCACTCCATCCCACAACACTCCACTCCATCCCACAATACTCCACTCCATCCCACAATACTTCACTCCATCCCACAATACTCCACTCCATCCCATACCACTCCATCCCATCCCATACCACTCCACTCCATCCCATCCCACAACACTCCACCCATCCCACTCCACAACACTCCACCCCATCACAACACAACACTCCACCCCATCCCACAACACTCCACCCCATCCCACAACACTCCACCCCATCCCACAACACTCCACCCCACCCCACAATACTCCACCCCACAAATATCAACGCCACTAATAAGAGAACACCTTACCTTGTCTAGCAGTCTGTCTTCCCTCTACAAACCAATTCTAGTCCAAATGGAACCCTATTCCCTATGTAGTGCACTACTTTTGTCCAGGGCTCTGGTCAAAAGTAGTGTACTACAGTTGAAGTCGGAAGTTTACATACACCTTAACAAAATACATTTAAACTCAGTTTTTCACAATTCCTGACATTTAATCGTAGTAAAAATTCCCTGTCTTCGGTCAGTTAAGATGGGTCAAACGTTTCGGGTAGCCTTCCACAAGCTTCCCACAATAAGTTGGGTGAATTTTGGCCCATCCCTCCTGACAGAGCTGGTGTAACTGAGTCAGGTTTGTAGGCCTCCTTGCTTGCACATGCTTTTTCAGTTCTGCCCACAAATTTTCTATAGGATTGAGGTCAAGGCTTTGTGATGGCCACTCCAATACCTTGACTTTGTTGTCCTTAAGCCATTTTTCCACAACGTTGGAAGTATGCTTGGGGTCATTGTCTATTTGGAAGACCCATTTGCGACCAAGCTTTAACTTCCTGACTGATGTCTTGAGATGTTGCTTCAATATATCCACATCATTTTCCTACCTCATGATGCCATCTATTTTGTGAAGTGCACCAGTCCCTCCTGCAGCAAAGCACCCCCACAACATGATGCTGCCACCCCCGTGCTTCACGGTTGGGATAGTGTTCTTCGGTTTGCAAGCCTCCCCCTTTTCCTCCAAACATAACGATGGTCATTATGGCCAAACAGTTCTATTTTTGTTTCATCTGACCAGTGGACAAAAAGTACGATCTTTGTCCCCATGTGCAGTTGCAAACCGTAGTCTGGCTTTTTTAATGGTGGTTTCGGAGCAGTGGCTTCTTCCTTGCTGAGCGGCCTTTCAGGTTATGTCGATATAGGACTCGTTTTACTATGGATATAGATACTTTTGTACCTGTTTCCTCCAGCATCTTCACAAGGTCCTTTGCTGTTGTTCTGGGATTGATGTGCAGTTTTCGCACCAAAGTACGTTCATATCTAGGAGACAGAACGCGTCTCCTTCCTGAGCGGTATGACGGCTGCGTGGTCCCATGGTGTTTATACTTGCATACTATTGTTTGTAAAGATGAATGTGGTACCTTAAGGCATTTGGAAATTGCTCCCATGGATGAACCAGACTTGTGGAGGTCTACAATTTTTTTGGGGGGGTCTAGGCTGATTTCTGATTCCCATGATGTCAAGCAAAGAGGCACTGAGTTTGAAGATAGGCCTTGAAATACATCCACAGGTACACCTCCAATTGACTCAAATTATGTCAATTAGCCTATCAGAAGCTGCTAAGCCATGACATCATTTTCTGGAATTTTCCAATCTGTTTAAAGGCACAGTCAACTTAGTGTATGTAAACGTCTGACCCACTGGAATTGTAATACAGTGAATTAATCTGTCTGTAGACAATTGTTGGAAAAATTACTTGTGTCATGCACAAAGTAGATGTCCTAACCGACTTGTCAAAACCATAGTTAGTTAACAAGAAATGTGTGGAGTGGTTGAAAAACTAGTTTTAATGACTCCAACCTAAGTGTATGTAAACTTCTGACTTCAACTGTATATAGGGAATAAGGGGCTATTTAGAACACACCCCAGGACAACTCTGCATAAATCTGCTGCTCTAGCCAGTGTCCTTCTGTCTGCCTCACCCCATACACTGGCCTCACTACTGCCTACAGAGCTCCCTTGAGCCCTACACTACTAGCCTACCAAGCTACAGAGCTCCCCTGAATCCTCGCCCACAGAGCTCCCCTGAATCCTCGCCCACAGAGCTCCCCTGAATCCTCGCCCACAGAGCTCCCCTGAATCCTACACTACTAGCCCACAGAGCTCCCCTGAATCCTCGCCCACAGAGCTTCCCTGACCCCTACACTACTAGCCAGTAGAGCTCCCTGAATCCTAGCCCACAGAGCTCCCATGAATCCTAGCCCACAGAGCTCCCCTGACCCCTACACTACTAGCCCACAGAGCTCCCCTGAATCCTAGCCCACAGAACTTCCCTGACCCCTACACTACTAGCCTACAGGGCTCCCCTGACCACAGAGTTCCCCTGAATCCTAGCCCACAGAGCTCCCCGAATCCTAGCCCACAGAGCTCCCCCGAATCCTAGCTCACAGAGCTCCCCTGAATCCTAGCCCACAGAGCTCCCCCGAATCCTAGCCCACAGAACTTCCCTGACCCCTACACTACTAGCCTACAGGGCTCCCCTGACCACAGAGCTCCCCTGAATCCTCGCCCACAGAGCTCCCCTGAATCCTCGCCCACAGAGCTCCCCTGAATCCTCGCCCACAGAGCTCCCCTGAATCCTAGCCCACAGAGCTTCCCTGACCCCTACACTACTAGCCCACAGAGCTCCCTGAATCCTAGCCCACAGAGCTTCCCTGAATCCTAGCCACAGAGCTCCCCTGAATCCTAGCCCAGAGCTCCCCTGAATCCTAGCCCACAGAGCTCCCCTGAATCCTAGCCCACAGAGCTCCCCTGAATCCTAGCCCACATAGCTTCCCTGAATCCTAGCCCACAGAGCTCCCCTGAATCCTAGCCCACAGAGCTCCCCTGAATCCTAGCCCACAGAGCTCCCCTGAATCCTAGCCCACAGAACTTCCCTGACCCCTACACTACTAGCCCACAGAGCTCCCCTGAATCTTCGCCCACAGAGCTCCCCTGAATCCTAGCCCACAGAGCTCCCCTGAATCCTAGCCCACAGAGCTCCCCTGAATCCTAGCCCACATAGCTTCCCTGAATCCTAGCCCACAGAGCTCCCCTGAATCCTAGCCCACAGAGCTCCCCTGAATCCTAGCCCACAGAGCTCCCCTGAATCCTAGCCCACAGAACTTCCCTGACCCCTACACTACTAGCCCACAGAGCTCCCCTGAATCTTCGCCCACAGAGCTCCCCTGAATCCTAGCCCACAGAGCTCCCCTGAATCCTAGCCCACAGAGCTTCCCTGAATCCTAGCCCACAGAGCTCCCCTGAATCCTAGCCCACAGAGCTCCCCTGAATCCTAGCCCACAGAGCTCCCCTGAATCCTAGCCCACAGAGCTCCCCTGACCCCTACACTACTAGCCCACAGAGTTCCCCTGAATCATAGCCCACAGAGCTCCCCTGATCCCTACACTACTAGCCCACAGAGCTCCCCTGAATCCTATCCCACAGAGCTCCCCTGAATCCTCGCCCACAGAGCTCCCCTGAATCCTCGCCCACAGAGTTCCCCTGAATCCTAGCCCACAGAGCTCCCCTGAATCCTAGCCCACAGAGCTCCCCTGACCCCTACATTACTAGCCCACAGAGCTCCCCTGAATCCTAGCCCACAGAACTTCCCTGACCCCTACACTACTAGCCTACAGGGCTCCCCTGACCCCTACACTACTAGCCCACAGAGCTCCCCTGAATGCTAGCCCACAGAGCTCCCCTGAATGCTAGCCCACAGAGCTCCCCTGAATGCTAGCCCACAGAGCTCCCCTGAATGCTAGCCCACAGAGCTCCCCTGAATCCTAGCCCACAGAGCTCCCCTGAATGCTAGCCCACAGAGCTCCCCTGAATCCTAGCCGACAGAGCTCCCCTGAATCCTACACTACTAGCCCACAGAACTCCCCTGACCCCTACACTACTAGCCCACAGAGCTCCCCTGAATCCTCGCCCACAGAGCTCCCCTGAATCCTAGCCCACAGAGCTCCCCTGAATCCTAGCCCACAGAATCCATGACCCACTGTATACCCACAGACAGAGCAAGAGGCACCTACTGTACTAATTACTAGCTGCAGCTCCCAGACAGGGCTACAGTACAGAGAACCTCAAGTCAGTCAATATTGTATTGCCAGCTGTAGGCTGGATGCTGCTAGAGAGGCTGGGAAAGGGTTTTCAGGAGTCAGATGCCTACAGATGGAAGCTCTGGATCATAGACATAGTAACATGTAAAGAGGTGTGTGTTTCCTGATGGAGAATAAATATACAGCCCGGACAGATGACAGAGACATGGGTGAACCCTGTCAATCAGTCAGTCACTGGCTGGCTGTATCTGTGCTGTTTCCATGGTGTTGAGGCGACTGACTACACTGCCCGACAGCCGCTTGTTAATGATGGCGGCAAGCACGCTCAGTCTGTTGGCCGGGTTCAGGGAGAGTTTACTGCCAAATAAACCACGCTGCCGCACAGACATGAAGAGAGAGGGGGAGATGGAGCAAAGAGCGAGCGCAGAGAGAGACAGAGAGAGAGAGAGAGAGGAGTCCAACATTATTTAACATCTACATGAATGAATTGGCAAAAACATTAGAAGAATCGACAGCACCTGGTATCACCCTACACAACACTGAAATCAAGTGTCTGCTGTACGCAGATGACCTGGTGCTGCTGTCTCCCACTAAAGAGGGGTTACAGCAACACCTAGATCATCTTCACAGGTTCTGTCAGACTTGGGCTCTGACCGTTAACCTAAAAAAAACAAATATAATGATATTCCAAAAAAGGTCAGGAAATAAGGATGACAAATATAAATTCTATTTGGACACAGTTCTATTAGAACACACCAAAAACTACACATATCTAGGACTAAATATCAGCAACACAGGTAGCTTTCACATGGCTGTGAATGAGCTGAGAGACAAAGCAAGAAGAGCATTCTATGCCATTAAAAGGAACATCAAAATTGAAATTCCAATTAGAATCTGGCTCAAAATTTTTCAATCAGTTATAGAACCATTTGCTCTATATGGCAGTGAAGTATGGGGTCCACTCTCTAATAATGAATTTACTAAATGGGACAAACATCCAATTGAAGTATTGCATGCAGAGTTTTGCAAGACTGTATTGCAAGTACAAAGAAAAACTCCAAATAACGCATGTAGGGCAGAATTGGGCCAATATCCCCTCCTCATTCGAATAGAAAAAAGAGCCATCACATTTTACAACCATCTAAAAACAAGTGACCCTAAAACATTCATTCACACAGCTCTACAATGTCAAGAGATGAAACCAGAGAAGAGTCCCCTCAGCCAGCTGGTTCTGAGGCTCAGTTCACCAACCCAAACCAACCCCATAGAGCCTCGGGACAGCCCTCAGAAAATCTGGCCCAACCAAATCATCACAAAACAAAAAGAAAAATATATAACCTATTGGAAAGACACCACAAAAAATCAAAGTAAACTTCAATGCTATTTGGCTCTAAACAGACAGTACATGGTGGCAGACTATCTGACCACTGTGACTGATAGAAAACTGAGGAAAACATTGACTAGGTACAGACTCAGTGAGCACAGTCTGGCTATAGAGACCGGTCGTCACAGACAAACCTGGCTGCCCAGGGAGGACAGGCTGTGCTCACTCTGCTCCAGGGGAGAGGTAGAGACAGAAGTGCATTTCCTACTACACTGTGACAAATACTCAGACCTAAGAGCATATTTCTTTCCCAAAATTATAATTCAATACAAAGAATTTGAAACTATAAAAGATGAAGAAAAATTCAAATATTTGTTGGGTGAAAAGCCAAAATGTGCAGTTTTGGCAGCCAAATATGTGTCCTCCTGCCACAGCCTGAGGGACAGCCAGTGAAAAATGCAAAGTAATGTTGATAATATTTCCCATTTAGCTTAGTTTTGTTTTGTCTTTCGTACCAGGTCATGTGTCTTCTCAGTCATGTTGACACTGGTCTACTACTGTTGCTTTAATGTATTGTTGTTCTGATTAATATTGTTGTTGTAGCTGTTATTAATGGTAATCCCATGTCCACTACTACTATTATTATTACTGTTAGTCCCACCATTTATTTATATATAAATATATATATATTTTGTGTATATATATACATATATATTTTATTTAAATTTTTCGATATGTATACTTTGACAATGTAAGTAATAATAACTTGCCATGTCAATAAAGTCAATTGAATTGAATTGAATTGAGAGGGAGATGGAGCAGAGAGCGAGGACAGAGAGACAGAGAGAGAGAGAGAGGGAGATGGAGCAGAGAGCGAGCGCAGAGACAGAGAGAGAGAGAGGGAGATGGAGCAGAGAGCGAGGGCAGAGAGAGACCGAGAGAGAAAGAGGGAGATGGAGCAGAGAGAGGGGGAGATGGAGCAGAGAGAGAGGGGGGAGATGGAGCAGAGATGGAGCGCAGAGAGACAGAGAAGGAGATGGAGCAGAGAGCGAGGGCAGAGAGAGACAGAGAGAGAGAGAGAGGGGGAGATGGAGCAGAGAGCGAGGGCAGAGAGAGACAGAGAGAGAGAGAGGGGGAGATGGAGCAGAGAGCGATTGCAGAGAGACAGAGAGAGAGAGGGGGAGATGGAGCAGAGAGCGAGGGCAGAGAGAGAGAGAGGGGGAGATGGATCAGAGAGCGAGTGCAGAGAGAGACAGAGAGAGAGAAGGGGAGATGGAGCAGAGAGCGAGGGCAGAGAGAGACAGAGAGAGAGAGGGGGAGATGGAGCAGAGAGGAGAGCGAGCGCAGAGAGACAGAGAGAGAGCGTACAGAGAAAGAGAGGAGAGCGAGCGAGCGAGCGCAGAGAGAGAGAGGAGAGCGAGCGAGCGCAGAGAGAGACAGAGAGTACAGAGAGAGAGAGAGAGAGAGAGGAGAGAAAGGAGAGCGAGCGGAGAACGAGCGCACAGAGCGAGGAGAGCGAGCGAGAATGCAATTGAAATTGAATTGATAGGGAGGAGAGCTGTGTAATCGCTGTGCTGTGACACAATAACAGATAGTGTATGAAGATAACATGTCACCTGTTATTTAGGGAGCTCTTTGTACGCACACTGAATCTGGTCACATGTTCTGCATTTTAAAACGGAGGCTGCCAACATGCCAGTCAAACAGAACAAATGTCTCTTCATTTGGCATCTCGTATAAAAACACCTTTAATTTTCTATTTACCTCAAGTCAGAGGGGCATAGGGCTGCCCGCGAGTGGACCCGGAGATGGGCTGCCCGCGAGGGGACCCGGAGTTGTGCTGCCCGCGATGGGACCCGGAGTTGTGCTGCCCGCGATGGGACCCGGAGTTGTGCTGCCCGCGATGGGACCCGGAGTTGTGCAATGTGTGTGTGTGAAATGCTTGTGTTCCTGCACTGTTGGAGCTAGTAGTATCTAACTAAATGCTTGTGTTCCTAGCTCCAACAGTGCAGTAGTATCTAACTAAATGATTGTGTTCCTAGCTCCAACAGTGCAGTAGTATCTAACTAAATGCTTGTGTTCCTAGCTCCAACAGTGCAGTAGTATCTAACTAAATGCTTGTGTTCCTAGCTCCAACAGTGCAGTAGTATCAAACTAAATGATTGCGTTCCTAGCTCCAACAGTGCAGTAGTATCTAACTAAATGATTGTGTTCCTAGCTCCAACAGTGCAGTAGTATCTAACTAAATGATTGCGTTCCTAGCTCCAACAGTGCAGTAGTATCTAACTAAATGATTGCGTTCCTAGCTCCAACAGTGCAGTAGTATCTAACTAAATGATTGCGTTCCTAGCTCCAACAGTGCAGTAGTATCTAACTAAATGCTTGCGTTCCTAGCTCCAACAGTGCAGTAATATCTAACTAAATGCTTGTGTTCCTAGCTCCAACAGTGCAGTAGTATCTAACTAAATGCTTGTGTTCCTAGCTCCAACAGTGCAGTAGTATCTAACTAAATGATTGTGTTCCTAGCTCCAACAGTGCAGTAGTTTCTAACTAAATACACACAAATCTAAAGTTAAATGGAGTGAAGAAATATATAAATATTAGGACGAGCAATGTCAGAGTGGCATTGACTAAATACAGTAGAACAGAATACAGTATATATGAGATGAGTAAAGCAGTATGTAAACATTATTAAAGTGACTAGTGTTCCATTATTAAAGTGGCCAGTGATTCCAAGTCTATGTATATGGGGCAGCAGCCTCTAAGGTGCAGGGATGAGTAACCGGGTGGAAGCCGCCTAGTGATTGCTATTTAACAGTCTGATGAGCTTGAGATAGAAGCTGTTTTTCAGTCTCTCTGTCCCAGCTTTGATGCACCTGTACTGACCTCGCCTTCTGGATGATAGCGGGGTGAACTGGCAGTGGCTTGGGTGGTTGTTGTCCTTGATGATCTTTATGGCCTTCCTGTGACATTGGGTGGTGTAGGTGTCCTGGAGGTCAGGTAGTTTGCCCCCGGTGATGCGTTGTGCAGACCGCACCACCCTCTGGAGAGCCTTACGGTTGCGGGCGGTGCAGTCGCCGTACCAGGCGGTGATACAGCCCGACAGGATGCTCTCGATTGTGTATTTATTTGTTTTTAAACTTGAGGGTTTTAGGTGACAAGCCAAAAGAGACAACTGTTGCTTCTTCTTCACCACACTGTCTGTCTGTCTGTCTGTCTGTCTGCCTGTCTGTCTGTCTGCCTGTCTGTCTGCCTGCCTGCCTGTCTGCCTGCCTGTCTGCCTGTACCATTTCAGATTGTCAGTGTTGTGTACGCCGAGGAACTTGAAGCCTTCCACCTTCTCCACTGCTGACCCGTCGATGTGGATAGGGGACTTCTCCCTCTGCTGTTTCTTGAAGTCCACGATCGTTTTGTTCATGATCGTTTTTGCCACGCAGCCATGGGTGAACAGGGAGTACAAGAGGGGGCTGAGGACGCACCTTTGTGGGGCCCCTGTGTTGAGGATCAGCTTATTGGAGGTGTTGTTTCCTACCTTCACCACCTGGGGGGGGGGGGGGGGTGGCAGGAAGCCCAGGACCCAGTTGTACAGGGCGGAGTTCAGACCCAGGGACCCGAGCTTAATGATGAGCTATGGTGTAGATTGCTGAGCTTTAGTCAATGAACAGCATTCTGACCTAGGTATTCCTCTTGTCCAGATGGGATAGGGCAGTGTGCAGTGTGATGGCATCATCTGTGGATCTATTGGGGCGGTAAGCAAATTGAAGTGGGTCTAAGGTGTCAGGTAAGGTAGAGGTTGTACTGCCCGCGAGGGGACAAGAGCTGTACGGCGACAGGTAGCCTGGCGGGAAGGAGAGTTGGACTATCAACCGAAAGGTTGCTGGATCAAACCCCGAGCTGACAAGGTCAAATCTGTTGTTCTGCCCCTGAGCAAGGCAGTTAACCCACTGTTCCCCTGAGCAAGGCAGTTAACCCACTGTTCCCCTGAACAAGGCAGTTAACCCACTGTTCCCCTGAGCAAGGCAGTTAACCCACTGTTCCCCGGGCGCCGATGACGTGGAGGTCGATTATGGCAGCACCCCCGCACCTCTCTGATTCAGAGGGGTTGGTTTAAATGTGGAAGACACATTTCAGTTGTACAACTGACTAGGTATCCCCTTTCATCCTTGTACTGCCCGCGAGGCGATAGCTAGATTTACTGCCTTTCTCTCGCTCTCCAGAGAAGACTCATAAAACATTCAGACACATGTAGAACAGCAGAGCTAACATGATCTGACATGCTGCATTATTCTTGATGCTGTGCTGAGGCTAAGTGTAGCATAGCATCCTATCTAGCTAGCATCCTGTGTAGCATAGTGTAGCTAGCATCCTGTATAGCATAGTGTAATACAGCATCCTGTGTAGCATAGTGTAATACAGCATCCTGTGTAGCATAGTGTAGCTAGCATCCTGTGTAGCATAGTGTAATACAGCATCCTGTGTAGCATAGTGTAATTCAGCATCCTGTGTAGCATAGTGTAATACATCATCATGTGTAGCATAGTGTAGCTAGCATCCTGTGTAGCATAGTGTAGCTAGCATCCTGTGTAGCATAGTGTAGCTAGCATCCTGTGTAGCATAGTGTAGCGAGCATCCTGTGTAGCATAGTGTAGCTAGCATCCTGTGTAGCATAGTGTAGCTAGCATCCTGTGTAGCTAGCATAAGCATACAGCTCCTCTTGTAATGTTGAAGGAGCTCTATGTCAAACACTCAAAGTTCCAGAATGGGGTGAAAATGGCAGTCAGTTATCAATAAAATGTCACAATATGGTGCAGAGCGTTCAATGACAACTATGTGTCGTTTTCAAAAGGGATGTTAAATAAAATGTTAACTATTTGGTTGTACTATCATCACCAGCCGCTGCCTGGGGAATAGTCCTTAATACACGAGGAAGTGACAGAATTAACTCCTCACTGAATTTGATTCTCCACCCCTCAAACACAGTCAAAGTAGCTAAAGGGGTCGCTCTCTCGCTCTCCAATTGTATCAAAAGTACCCTCAGAAAATCCTTGGTTTCTTGCTGTTACATGGTGCTGCAGGACTACCACAACCCATTTGTTGAAGCCACGGTATAGGGAGGGTATAGAGAGATAGAAAAGGCATAGGGAAGCTATGGGGAAGGTATAAAGAAGGGAGGGTGTAGAGAAGGGAAGGTAGAGAGGGTGAAGGGAGAAGGGAAGGTATAGAGTAGAGAGGGTATAGAGTAGAGAGGGTATAGGGTAGAGAGGGCATAGAATGCAACTAGAGAAAAAAATTAAAACCTTTACTCTACATACAGAGATGCGTACAAAGTTCTCCCTCTCTTTGGCAAATCTGACCATAACTCCTAAATCCTACTTACAAGCAACAACTCAAACAGGCAAGAAGTACTAGTGACGCGCTCAATACGGAAGTGGTCCGATGAAGTGGATGCTAAGCTACAGGACTGTTTCACTAGCAGAGATTGGAATATGTTCTGGGATTCATCCAATGACATTGAGAAGTTTACCACATCAGTCACTGACTTAAGTGCATCGATGACGTCGTCCCAACAGTGACTATACGTACATATCCCAACCAGAGGCCATGGATTACAGGCAACATCCGCACCGAGCTAAAGGCTAGAGCTGCTGCTTTCAAGAAGCAGGACACTAATCCAGCCACTTGAGAAATCCCGCTACGCCCTCTGACTCACCATCAAACAGGCAGAGTCTCAATACAGGATCAAGATCCAATTCTACTACACCGGCTCTGACGCTTGTCGGCTGTGACAGGACTTGCAAACTATAACGGGATTACAAAGGGAAACCTACCACACGAGCTAAACACCTTCTATGCTCACGTCGAGGCAAGCAACACTGGACCATGCATGAGGACACCAGCTGTTCTGGACAACTATGTGATCATGCTCTCCGTAGCCAACCTTTAAACAGGTTAAAATTCAGAGAATGCGTTGACCAACTGGCAAGTGTCTTCACTGACATTTTCAACCTCTCCCTGTCCGAGTCTGTAATACCAACATGTTTCAAGCAGACCACCATAGTCCCTGTGCCCAAGAATGCCAAGGTAACCTGCCTAAATGACTACCGCCCGTAGCTCTCAAATCTGTAGCCATGAAATGCTTTGAAAGGCTGGTTATGGCTCACAACAACATTATCCCAGAAACTCTTGACATACTCCAATTCCACCAAACATATTCACTGACGACACTCCACACTGCCATTTCTCACGTGGACAAAAGGAACACCTACGTGAGAATGCTGTTCATTGACTACAGTTCAGCGGTCAACACCATAGTGCCCTCCGAGCTAATCACTAGGCTAAGGACCCTAGGAATGAAAACCTCCCTCTGCCACTGAATCATGGACTTCCTAACATGCCACCCCCAGGTGGTGAGAGTAAGCAAAACTGACCCTTAACACGGAGACCCCTCAGGGGTGCATGCTTAGTCCCCTCGTGTACTCCCTGTTCACCCATGACTGCGTGGCCATGCACGACTCCAACACCATGAAGTTTGCCGACGTGTTAGGCCTGATCACCGACAACGACGAGACAGCCTATAAGGAGGTCAGAAACATGTGTGGTGCCAGGACAACCTCTCCTCCAACGAGAGCAACACAAAGGAGCTGATCGTGGACGACAGGAAAAGGAAGACCGAACGTGGAGTAGTGGAGCGGGTCGAAAGCTTCAAGTTCCAGGGTGTCCACATCACTAAGGACCAATCATGGTCCAAACACAACAAGACAGTTGTGAAGAGGGCATGACAACGCCTATTCCCCCCTCAGGAGGCTGAAAAGATTTGTCAATCTCAAAGTCTCAAAGTTATTCAGCTGCACTATCAAGGAGCGCCAAGTCCGGGACCAAAAGGCTCCATAACAGCTTCTATCCCCAAGCCATGAGACTGCCGATCAGTTAATCAAATGGACCCAGATTACTTACTCAGGTGGTGATGCAACCGGTCAGGATGCTCTCGATGGTGCAGCTGTTTTTAATTAATTTTGCACTGGAGTTACTGGACACTAACCACACTGACATTACTGCTACTCTGTTTACATTCACCTTAGCCAAATACATTTAAACTCAGTTTTTCACAATTGCTGACATTTAATCCGAGTAACAATTCCCTGTTTTAGGTCAGTTAGGATCACCACTTTATTTTAAGAATGTGAAATGTCAGAATAATAGTAGAGAGAATGATTTATTTCAGCTTTTATTTCTTTCATCACATTCCCAGTGGGTCAGAAGTTTACATAAACTCAAATAGTATTTGGTAGTATTGCCTTTAAATTGTTTAACTTGGGTCAAACGTTTAAGGTAGCCTTCCACAAGCTTCCCACAATAGGTTGGGTGAATTTTGGCCCATTCTGCCTGACAGAGCTGGTGTAACAGTGTCAGGTTTGTAGGCCTCCTTGCTCGCACACGCTTTTTCAGTTCTGCCCACAAATTTTCTATAGGTTTGAGGTCAGGGCTTTGTGATGGCCTCTCCAATACCTTGACTTTGTTGTCCTTAAGCCATTTTGCCACAACTTTAGAAGTATGCTTGGGGTCATTGTCCATTTGGAAGACCCATTTGCGACCAAGCTTTAACTTCCTGACTGATGTCTTGAGATGTTGCTTCAATATATCCACATAATTTTCCTGCCTCATGATGTCATCTATTTTGGTTTAGTGTACCAGTTCCTCCTGCAACAAAGCAACCCCAAAACATGATGCTGCCACCCCCGTGCTTCACGGTTGGGATGGTGTTCTTCGGCTTGCAAGCATCCCCCTTTATCCTCCAAACGTAACGATGGTCATTATGGCCAAACAGTTCTATTTTTGTTTCATCAGACCAGAGGACATTTCTCGAAAAAGTACGATCTTTGTCCCCATGTGCAGTTGCAAACCGTAGTCCGTCTTTTTAATGGCGGTTTTGGAGCAGTGGCTTCTTCCTTGCTGAGCAGCCTTTCAGGTTATGTTGATATAGGACTCGTTTTACTGTGGCTATAGATACTTTTGTACCCGTTTCCTCCAGCATCTTCACAAGGTCCTTTGCTGTTGTTCTGGGATTGATTTGCACTTTTCGCACCAAAGTACGTTCATCTCTAGGAGACAGAACGCGTCTCCTTCCTGAGCGGTATGACGGCTGCATGATCCCATGGTGTTTATACTTGCGTACTATTGTTTGTACAGATGAACGCGGTACCTTCAGGCGTTTGGACATTGCTCCCAAGGATGAACCAGACTTGTGGAGGTCTACAATTTTTCTTCTGAGGTCTTGAAGGAAGGCCTTGAATACATCCACATGTACACCTCCAATTGACTAAAATTTTGTCAATTAGCCAATCAGAAGAAGCTAATGCCATGACATAATTTTCGGCAATTTTCCAAGCTGTTTAAAGGGACAGTCAACTTAGTGTATGTAAACTTCTGACCCACTGGAATTGTGATACAGTGAATAAGTGAAATAATCTGTCTGTAAACAATTGTTAGAAAAATTACTTGTGTAATGCACAAAGTAGATGTCCTAACAGACTTGCCAAAACTATAGTTTAACAATACATTTGTGGAGTGGTTGAAAAACGAGGTAATGACTCCAACCTAAGTGTATGTAAACTTCTGACTTCTGTACATACTACCTCAACTAACCGGTGCCCCCGCATATATATATATATACAGTGGGGAGAACAAGTATTTGATACACTGCTGATTTTGCAGGTTTTCCTACTTACAAAGCATGTAGAGGTCTGTAATTTTTATCATAGGTACACTTCAACTGTGAGAGACGGAATCTAAAACAAAAATCCAGAAAATCACATTGTATGATTTTTAAGTAATTCATTTGCATTTTATTGCATGACATAAGTATTTGATCACCTACCAACCAGTAAGAATTCCGGCTCTCACAGACCTGTTAGTTTTTCTTTAAGAAGCCCTCCTGTTCTCCACTCATTACCTGTATTAACTGCACCTGTTTGAACTCGTTACCTGTATAAAAAACACCTGTCCACACACTCAATCAAACAGACTCCAACCTCTCCACAATGGCCAAGACCAGAGAGCTGTATAAGGACATCAGGGATAAAATTGTAGACATGCAACAGGCTGGGATGGGCTACAGGACAATAGGCAAGCAGCTTGGTGAGAAGGCAACAACTGTTGGCGCAATTATTAGAAAATGGAAGAAGTTCAAGATGACGGTCAATCACCCTCGGTCTGGGGCTCCATGCAAGATCTCACCTCGTGGGGCATCAATGATCATGAGGAAGGTGAGTTATCAGCCCAGAACTACACGGCAGGACCTGGTCAATGACCTGAAGAGAGCTGGGACCACAGTCTCAAAGAAAACCATTAGTAACACACTACACCGTCATGGATTAAAATCCTGCAGCGCACGCAAGGTCCACCTGCTCAAGCCAGCGCATGTCCAGGCCCGTCTGAAGTTTGCCAATGACCATCTGGATGATCCAGAGGAGGAATGGGAGCAGGTCATGTGGTCTGATGAGACAAAAATAGAGCTTTTTGGTCTAAACTCCACTCGCCGTGTTTGGAGGAAGAAGAAGGATGAGTACAACCCCAAGAACACCATCCCAACCGTGAAGCATGGAGGTGGAAACATCATTCTTTGGGGATGCTTTTCTGCAAAGGGGACAGGACGACTGCACCGTATTAAGGGGAGGATGGATGGGGCCATGTATCGCGAGATCTTGGCCAACAACCTCCTTCCCTCAGTAAGAGCATTGAAGATGGGTCGTGGCTGGGTCTTCCAGCATGACAACGACCCGAAACACACAGCCAGGGCAACTAAGGAGTGGCTCCGTAAGAAGCATCTCAAGGTCCTGGAGTGGCCTAGCCAGTCTCCAGACCTGAACCCAATAGAAAATCTTTGGAGGGAGCTGAAAGTCCGTATTGCCCCGCGACAGCCCCGAAACCTGAAGGATCTGGAGAAGATCTGTATGGAGGAGTGGGCCAAAATCCCTGCTGCAGTGTGTGCAAACCTGGTCAAGAACTACAGGAAACGTATGATCTCTGTAATTGCAAACAAAGGTTTCTGTACCAAATATTAAGATCTGCTTTTCTGATGTATCAAATACTTATGTCATGCAATAAAATGCAAATTAATTACTTAAAAATCATACAATGTGATTTTCTGGATTTTTGTTTTAGATTCCGTCTCTCATAGTTGAAGTGTACCCATGATAGAAATTACAGACCTCTACATGCTTTGTAAGTAGGAAAACCTGCAAAATCGGCAGTGTATCAAATACTTGTTCTCCCCACTGTATGTATATATATATATATATATATATATATAGCTATTTTCTTACTGCTGTTCTTTAATTACTTGTTACTTCTCTTTTTCTTGTCTGTATTTTGGAAACTGCACTGTCGGTTAGGGGCTCGTAAATAAGCATTTCACTGTAAGGTTGTATTCGGCGCATGTGACTAATAACATTTGATTTGATGAGTTTCTCCCATTCTTCTCTGCAGATCCTCAAGCTCTGTCAGGTTGGATGGGGAGCTCTGTCAGGTTGGATGGGGAGCTCTGTCAGGTTGGATGGGGAGCTCTGTCAGGTTGGATGGGGAGCTCTGTCAGGTTGGATGGGGAGCGTTGCTGCACAGCTATTTTCAGGTCTCTCCAGTGATGTTCGATCAGGTTTAAGTCCGGGATCTGGCTGGGCCACTCAGACTTGTCCCGAAGCCACTCCTTCGTTGTCTTGGCTGTGTGCTTATGGTCGTTGTCCTGTTGGAAGGTGAACCTTCACCCCAGTTTGAGGTCCTGAGAGCTATGGAGCAGGTTCTCATCAAGGATATCTTTCCCTTGATCCTGACTAGTGTGCCAGTCCCTGCCGCTGAAAAACATCCCCACAGCAGGATGCTGCCACCACCATGCTTCACCGTAGGGATGGTGCCAGCTTTTCTGCAGACGTGACGCTTGGCATTCAGGCATTCATTTGGTTTCATCAGACCAGAGAATCTTGTTCCTCATGGTCTGAGAGTCTTTAGGTGCCTTTTGGCAAACTCCAAGCGGGCTGTCATGTGCCTTTTACTGAGGAGTGACTTCCATCTGGCCACTCTACCATAAAGGCCTGATTGGTGGAGTGCTGCAGAGATGTCTTGGTACCCTTCCCCAGATCTGTGTCTCGACACAATCCTGTCTCTGCGCTCTACAGACAATTCCTTCAACCTAATGGTTTGGTTTTTGCTCTGACATGCACTGTCAACTGTGGGACCTTATATAGACAGGTGTGTGCCTTTCCAAATAATGACCAATCAATTGAGTTTACCACAGGTGGACTCCAATCAAGTTGTAGAAACATCTCAAAGATGATCAATGGAAACAGGATGCATCTGAAATCCATTTAGAGTCTCATAGCAAAGGGTCTGAATACTTATGTAAATAAGGTATTTCTGTTTTAACAGTTTTTTAGACATTTTGCAAATCTGTTTTCGGTTTGTCTTTATGGGATATTGTGTGTAAATTACTGAGGATTTTTTTGTATTCAATCTTTTATAGAATAAGGCAACGTAACGTAACAAAAAGTGAAGAGGTCTGAATACTTTCCTAAGGCCCTGTACCTCGTTAGAGTCTATTGATTATCATTACTTTATACAGCGACCTGCTGCTGCAATGTCTCACTCTCTCTCCGTGACCAATGGCCCACTCTCTCTCCGTGACCAATGGCCCACTCTCTCTCCGTGACCAATGGCCCACTCTCTCTCCGTGACCAATGGCCCACTCTCTCTCCGTGACCAATGGCCCACTCTCTCTCCGTGACCAATGGCCCACTCTCTCTCCGTGACCAATGGCCCACTCTCTCTCCGTGACCAGTCTCACTCTCTCTCCGTGACCAATGGCCCACTCTCTCTCCGTGACCAATGGCCCACTCTCTCTCCGTGACCAATGGCCCACTCTCCCTCCGTGACCAATGGCCCACTCTCTCTCCGTGACCAATGTCTCACTCTCTCCCCGTGACCAATGTCTCACTGTCTCTCCCCGTGACCAATGTCTCACTGTCTCTCCCCGTGACCAATGTCTCACTGTCTCTCCCCGTGACCAATGTCTCACTGTCTCTCCCCGTGACCAATGTCTCACTGTCTCTCCCCGTGACCAATGTCTCACTGTCTCTCCCCGTGACCAATGTCTCACTGTCTCTCCCCGTGACCAATGTCTTACTGTCTCTCCGTGACCAATGGCCCACTCGCATTGGCACACATACGCAGGTGGTGGCAGATTTCTAAGTGATTGATACATTTTTTTATATATTTTTAAGTGTGCCTAAACGAATTACATGAACCAAAATGTAACTAATTTCCTTGACTTTTACAGGAATACACATTTTTTAAATTACATAACTTTTTCAGGATTTTTCATACTTTAAATACACTGTAAATACAGGTTTGTATCTAAATGTTAAAGGATGCATCACAAAACGTACCCTATTTCCTTTATAGTGCACTAATATTGACCAGGTCTGGCACCCTATTCCCTTTTTATAGTGCACTAATATTGACCAGGTCTGGCACCCTATTCCCTTTTTATAGTGCACTACTATTGACCAGGTCTGGCACCCTATTCCCTTTATAGTGCACTACTATTGACCAGGTCTGGCACCCTATTCCCTTTATAGTGCACTACTATTGACCAGGTCTGGCACCCTATTCCCTTTATAGTGCACTAATATTGACCAGGTCTGGCACCCTATTCCCTTTTTATAGTGCACTAATATTGACCAGGTCTGGCACCCTATTCCCTTTTTATAGTGCACTAATATTGACCAGGTCTGGCACCCTATTCCCTTTTTATAGTGCACTAATATTGACCAGGTCTGGCACCCTATTCCCTTTTTATAGTGCACTAATATTGACCAGGTCTGGCACCCTATTCCCTTTTTATAGTGCACTAATATTGACCTGGTCTGGCACCCTATTCCCTATATAGGGCACTACTATTGACCAGGTCTGGCACCCTATTCCCTTTATAGTGCACTACTATTGACCAGGTCTGGCACCCTATTCCCTTTATAGTGCACTACTATTGACCATTTGGGAAATAAGCTCATTGAAACATCCCTGGTCCTTACCTGAAGTTTGTCCTCGGGAACATTGAGCCAGTGGTTAAACGCCTGAGAGAGTTTAGTCCGTACTTGTTTTCCTGAAAAAGTCCAAAAAGGAAAAAAAGTTTGTTTAATTTAAAAAAAAGTCAAAGACAAAAAGGACACAAACAAAGACGCTTGCATCCCAAATGGAACCCTATTCCCTATAGAATGCACTACTTTTGATCAGACCACTGAGACCACATGTAGTGGTCAAAAGTAGTGCACTACATAAGGAATACGGTGCCAGTTGTGACACAAACATGTTTCAAAGCTCAACAAGAAACTAAAAAGTATTTCCTGAGGCCCCACTTCTCTACTTTGAACAACCAGGCCTATATCCCAAATGGCACTATATGCCCTATATAGTGCACTACTATACCGTATATAAAACATGGACCTGGTCAAAAGTAGTGCACTATATGGGAAAATAGAGTACTATTTTGGGACACATACCAGAAAACATCCCATTGAATCTGGAATATGATAAAAGCCTTCTACAGTAAAAAACAGATTTACTAGAAGATGAAAAACCCTTCTATAAACCTGAATGGGTTTACTAGGAGATGAAAGGCATTTCTACAGTTATTTAGCTTTGTTTAGGAGAGAAGGTTCTGGAGGAGGTGTGAATACTAATGAATTTACACTCTCCTCGACCACTTATCGGTTTCCGGGTCATGGACGAGAGAGGACGGAAGAGTTGAGGAGATGAGACTTTTGCCGAATTGAGAATTTCCCCCATGTACTTCCTACCCATGTAGGAACACATCACTGGAGCTGAGCTCCCTGCGATCCAGGACCTGACACCGCCTGGTATAGAGGAAGCCCAAAAAATTCAATTGCCAGCGCAAACATGAGGGGGAGAGAGAACATCCCTGTCTTGTGCCCTTTTCTTAAAATGTCTTATCTGATAATGTATTATTTGCGTATTGTTTTGCTTTACGACATTAATATAATATTATTATGTAATATTATTATGTATGTATTATTTCAGCTGTAAAGTTGCAAGCGTCCAAAGTTTTGAAAGTAAAAGGCCGTTCAAGACGGTCAAAAGCCTTTTCAGCATCAACATCCATTTTTATCTTGTTTTTGTAAGTGTGTATTTTTAATAAACCCTGTTTGACTAATATGTATCAAATCTGGTAAAAGTAATTTTTTTTTAACTTAAAGGGTCTGTAATCAGCTTGTGACACTTCAGATTTTCCTGGTTTTAATATAACCGAAATAACGGTTTGATACATGGAACCAGGAAGTACTGAATTAAGTGACGTGTGCGTTGTCATTTGTGTAAAATAGGGACGGCACTATGTCCTAAAACGTTAAATAGATTTCTATGTGAAAGCCATCGATTCCTGGTTCTTTTCTCCATGTGAATGTTTTAACTGTGTCGAATATTTATCTTGGGGTGATCTGTGTTTCGTGATTATGTTTTGTCAGTCGTGTTGGTCTAAGAAGACTGTAGATTCAGTCCAACTGTTTAATTCTGACTTATATAGATTTTCATAGAAGCAGTTTCAAATTTTCTTTAAAATTGCATTGTTTCGAATGTATTTGTAGTATTCTGAGTTTAACCTGTAGTTGTTGGCTCTCTTCTAAAAGTAAAAGACCATATTCCTGCTGAAGTTCAGACATTTTAAAACATTTTTTAGTGCCTTTTTCTAAAATAGTGATTAATTTCTAACTCAGATTTAATTTGAGATTATCATTCCCCTAATGAACACCTGAAAAAGCATCCCAAATTATACCAGGGGTCGGTTTCTCTGTCCTCTAAGTCTACATTTGTAACGTTAAAAAGGTAAAAAATAAATAAAAATACCTTTACAGTGTTGACGGACGTGATTCTTTATATTCGGTGTATTTTCTGTTGTAATTAAGCATGATACCGGGACCTCAACTGTGGGACCTTATATAGACAGGTGTGTGCCTTTCCAAATCATGTCCAATCAATTGAATTTACCACAGATGGACTCCAAATCCAGTTGTAGAAACACCTCAAGGATGATCAATGGAAACAGGATGCACCTGAGATCAGCTTCGAGTCTCATAGCAAAGGGTCTGAATACTTAAGTAAATAAGGTACGTATTTATTTTATACATTTGCAAAACATTTCTAAAATATCTACTTTCACTTTGTGTAGACTGATTACATTTTCCCACCCTCATCAATTATTTGATTATGGCTGTAACGTAATAAAAATGTGGATAAAGTCAAAGGGTCTGAATACTTTCCGAATGCACTGTGACTAGAGTACACACACTGAAGCACATGTCAAACTCATTCCACGGAAGGCCGAGTGTCTGCGGGTTCACACTCCTCCCTTTTTGAATCAACGTCACATAATTAATAAGGAACTCTCCTCACCTGGTTGTTTAGGTCTTAATTGAAAGGAAAAACCAGCAGACACAAAGTCCTCCATGGAATGAGTTCGATAATACTGCGCTAAAAGGGTAAAAAAAAATGTTTTGAGCAAAACAGAAAAGTTCAGGGAGTAGGGTACTGAAGGATTTGATCTGATGGGAATACATGATGTTATCGGCATCCACCGTAGTTTGAGAAACAATCGAGAACCAAAAAGGAAAGTGCCTTTTTGTTAAGTAAATCAGGTGTTAAATGAGGTGAAAAAAAGGGAGCCAGGAGTGCTGTTTTAAAGGCGGTCATGTTGATCACTACCTCAAGGGGCTGTTCCCAACAGCTTGATGTTCTGCTCGCTAGTCCATTAAATGACACGATGACGTCACCTCCAGAAAACCTAACGCCATCCTATTTCTTTAGGGCTCCTGATTCAAAAGGAGCATCTATAGAGAACAGGACTAAGATAACAGAGCTGAAAGACGGGGAGGACATTTGTAGTCTACAAAACGTCTCATACAGGCTGTGTGAGTTTAATGAAAACCACACAGCCAAGGACCACCAGCTGTTTCCGGCATGTTGGTATCATGGCTGTAGGGCCTTCCTTACCTGACAGCGGCACAGTGTGTGTGTGTGTGTGCCTGGCAGCTACATAGTGTGTGTGTACCTGGCAGCTACATAGTGTGTGTGTGTGTGTACACATCTAGCAGCTGCACAGTGTGTGTGTGTACCTGGCAGCTACATAGTGTGTGTGTGTGTGTGTGTATATGTGTACCTGGCAGCTGTAGCAGGTACTTGTAGGGTTCCAGCAGAATCCTCTCCGGCCCTGCTGAATCCATGTCTCCATCCATCACTTGCGGTTTCCACCAATCAATGAACCTGTAGTAGTAGAGAATGTGAACTAACAAATAAACAATAAAAAAAATATATATATAAAAAAATAAATAATAATAAATAAAAAAATAAAAAAAATCGACAAATAAAACTAAAAGAAGTACTCTGTGGTAAATGCCCCCCTATCCCGTACACATAGTGCACTACCTTTGTCCCTGGTCAAAACGTGTGCACTACTTAGGGCATGAGTTCCTAAAACCTTAGACCAACATGTTCACTTATAAAATCTGTGGACACCCTAGGTCCTACAGCACGCCTGTGTGGACACCCTAGGTCCTACCTGTGTGGACACCCTAGGTCCTACCTGTGTGGACACCCTAGGTCCTACCGCACGCCTGTGTGGCGTAGGATGTGAAAATCTGACACCACTTGAAGGTGGGATGTCCCTCCTACCATTTCATTCACTCTTCGAATGCACCAATTTGTAAGTCGCTCTGGATAAGAGCGTCTGCTAAATGACTGAAATGTAATGTAAATGTATCTGAACCCTACGTCACAGCCACTGACATGCCTGCAGTCAGTACATCGCAGCAGGAGGGAGGAGGAGCACATTCCGATATCGATTTATAGCCAACTCGATCAAAGTCATCTAAAATAATTCAGAGATTTTAAACAACAAAAAAAAAAACTGTCAGACGGACACGATTAATATGAGATAAAGTCTCTAGTGAGTTCAGGAAGCCAGGATAGAGCTGTGATGGAGGCAAAATATTTTAGTGGCCCCCTCTCTTGATGGCAGAGAACATTTTTGAAGTTTTAAAGTTAATTTCCTGCAATTCTACACATTTTGCCAAGGGGCAGGTATATTATTTCTGCAGTTTTCCAGCTAATGTCCTGCAATTCTATGTATTTTTTTTAGATGGGGTGGAGATTTTTTTTAAAGTAAATACTTTTGGTGTAATTTTCACATGTACAGTGCATTCATACCCCTTGACTTATTCTAGAATTGTTGTTACAGCCTCATTTCAAAATGAATTAAATATATTTCTCTCACCCCATAATGACAAAATTAGAAACATCTAATTTTCATAACTATTCCCACACGTTTGCTATGACAAATTGAGCTCAGGTGCATCAAATTTAAATTTGATCATCCTTGAGATGTCAATACAACTTGGAGTCCACCTGTGGCCAATCCAATTGCTTGGCCATGAAAGAAACACCTGTCTATATAAAAAAAAAAGTCACAGAGTTGACATGTCAGAGAGACTGAGGGAGTACAGGGCTTAGCATGTCTCTCGAGGAGGAGGCTAAAAATAGATTTTGGCTTGGAAAAGTTGAATATTTTCAGAAGGAGTTGCGTAATTGGTTAAGAGAGGAGGATTGGAGGGAAAAGAAAGGTTGAAAAGACTGAGGGAGGCAGTGGATGGGACTCTTGACAAGGAGTTACAGCCAGTGAGCTCACAGACTCTTGACAAGGAGTTACAGCCAGTGAGCTCACAGACTCTTGACAAGGAGTTACAGCCAGTGAGCTCACAGACTCTTGACAAGGAGTTACAGCCAGTGAGCTCAGACTCTTGGCAAGGAGTTACAGCCAGTGAGCTCAGACTCCTGACAAGGAGTACAGCCAGTGAGCTCATACTCTTGACAAGGAGGTTTACAGCCAGTGAGCTCAGACTCTTGACAAGGAGTTACAGCCAGTGAGCTCAGACTCTTGACAAGGAGGTTTACAGCCAGTGTCAGGATAGATACCAATAAATTGGTCTTAAATACATCTAAAACCCAAAACATTGTACTTGGTTCAAAGCATTCCTCTCAGACCTACACCTCAACTGGAGTTGTGTATAAAGGGTGTGACCATTTAACACGTTGAAGAATCCGAACTCTAAGAGGAACATTGGATGGCCAGTTATCACGGTCAGGTCATATTGACAAAGTTGTTGTGAGGATGTGGGGGGGGGGGGGTATGTCTGTTATAAAAACCAGTCCGATCTTCATTACCATCCGTGCAGCAAAGACCAAGCAAAGCTGCAGCTGGCTCAAAACAGAGCAGCACACCTTGCACTTAACCACACACACAACATGCATGATAGCCTTTCATGATTAAGAGAAGTAGTTGATTTCTGCTCACTCTTTTAAAGAAATGTGTGTGTGTGTGTGTGTTGAAAAGGCCTAAAGCCACTTGTAAAGTCTATTTGCATTCACTTCAGAACAGACATACATACCCAGCAGACCCATCACTATGGGTTTCTTCACAGTACCCAGACCAAAAACAGATTTAACATGTCACTCAGTTATGTATAGAGTCATGTCATCATGGAATGATCTGTTACCAGAGGTTACTCAGTTATGTATAGAACCATGTCATCATGGAATGATCTGTTACCAGAGGTTACTCAGTTATGTATAGAGTCATGTCACCATGGAATGATCTGTTACCAGAGGTTACTCAGTTATGTATAGAGTCATGTCATCATGGAATGATCTGTTACTCAGTTATGTATAGAACCATGTCATCATGGAATGATCTGTTACCAGAGGTTACTCAGTTATGTATAGAGTCATGTCATCATGGAATGATCTGTTACCAGAGGTTACTCAGTTATGTATAGAGTCATGTCATCATGGAATGATCTGTTACTCAGTTATGTATAGAACCATGTCATCATGGAATGATCTGTTACCAGAGGTTACTCAGTTATGTATAGAGTCATGTCATCATGGAATGATCTGTTACCAGAGGTTACTCAGTTATGTATAGAGTCATGTCATCATGGAATGATCTGTTACCAGAGGTTACTCAGTTATGTATAGAGTCATGTCATCATGGAATGATCTGTTACCAGAGGTTACTCAGTTATGTATAGAGTCATGTCATCATGGAATGATCTGTTACTCAGTTATGTATAGAACCATGTCATCATGGAATGATCTGTTACCAGAGGTTACTCAGTTATGTATAGAGTCATGTCATCATGGAATGATCTGTTACCAGAGGTTACTCAGTTATGTATAGAGTCATGTCATCATGGAATGATCTGTTACTCAGTTATGTATAGAACCATGTCATCATGGAATGATCTGTTACCAGAGGTTACTCAGTTATGTATAGAGTCATGTCATCATGGAATGATCTGTTACCAGAGGTTACTCAGTTATGTATAGAGTCATGTCATCATGGAATGATCTGTTACCAGAGGTTACTCAGTTATGTATAGAGTCATGTCATCATGGAATGATCTGTTACCAGAGGTTACTCAGTTATGTATAGAGTCATGTCATCATGGAATGATCTGTTACCAGAGGTTACTCAGTTATGTATAGAGTCATGTCATCATGGAATGATCTGTTACCAGAGGTTACTCAGTTATGTATAGAGTCATGTCATCATGGAATGATCTGTTACCAGAGGTTACTCAGTTATGTATAGAACCATGTCATCATGGAATGATCTGTTACCAGAGGTTACTCAGTTATGTATAGAGTCATGTCATCATGGAATGATCTGTTACCAGAGGTTACTCAGTTATGTATAGAGTCATGTCATCATGGAATGATCTGTTACCAGAGGTTACTCAGTTATGTATAGAACCATGTCATCATGGAATGATCTGTTACCAGAGGTTACTCAGTTATGTATAGAGTCATGTCATCATGGAATGATCTGTTACCAGAGGTTACTCAGTTATGTATAGAGTCATGTCATCATGGAATGATCTGTTACCAGAGGTTACTCAGTTATGTATAGAGTCATGTCATCATGGAATGATCTGTTACCAGAGGTTACTCAGTTATGTATAGAGTCATGTCATCATGGAATGATCTGTTACCAGAGGTTACTCAGTTATGTACAGTGAGGGAAAAAAGTTTTTGATCCCCTGCTGATTTTGTACGTTTGCCCACTGACAAAGATATTATCAGTCTATAATTTTAATGGTAGGTTTATTTGAACAGTGAGAGACAGAATAACAACAAAAATATCCAGAAAAATGCATGTCAAAAACGTTATAAATTGATTTGCATTTTAATGAGGGAAATAAGTATTTGACCCCTTCTCAATCAAAAAGATTTCTGGCTCCCAGGTGTCTTTCATACAGGTAACAAACGGAGATTAGGAGCACACTCTTAAAGGGAGTGCTCCTAATCTCAGTTTCTTACCTGTATAAAAGATACCTGTCCACAGAAGCAATCAATCAATCAGATTCCAAACTCTCCACCATGGCCAAGACCAAAGAGCTCTCCAAGGATGTCAGGGACAAGATTGTAGACCTACACAAGGCTGGAATGGGCTACAAGACCATCGCCAAGCAGCTTGGTGAGAAGGTGACAACAGTTTCTGTGATTATTCGCAAATGGAAGAAACACAAAAGACCTGTCAATCTCCCTCAGCCTGGGGCTCCATGCAAGATCTCACCTCGTGAAGTTGCAATGATCATGAGAACGGTGAGGAATCAGCCCAGAACTACACAGGAGGATCTTGTCAATGATCTCAAGGCAGCTGGGACCATAGTCATCAAGAAAACAATTGGTAACACACTATGCCGTGAAGGACTGAAATCCTGCAGCGCCCGCAAGGTCCCCCTGCTCAAGAAAGCACATATACATGCCCGTCTGAAGTTTGCCAATGAACATCTGAATGATTCAGAGGACAACTGGGTGAACGTGTTGTGGTCAGATGAGACCAAAATGGAGTTCTTTGGCATCAACCCAACTTGCCGTGTTTGGAGGAGGAGGAATGCTGCCTATGACCCCAAGAAACCATCCCCACCGTCAAACATGGAGGTGGAAACATTATGCTTTGGGGGTGTTTTTCTGCTAAAGGGACAGGACAACTTCACCGCATCAAAGGGACGATGGACGGGGCCATGTACCGTCAAATCTTGGGTGAAAACCTCCTTCCCTCAGCCAGGGTATTGAAAATGGGTCGTGGATGGGTATTCCAGCATGACAATGACCCAAAACACACGGCCAAGGCAACAAAGGAGTGGCTCAAGAAGAAGCACATTAAGGTCCTGGAGTGGCCTAGCCAGTATCCAGACCTTAATCCCATAGAAAATCTGTGGAGGGAGCTGAAGGTTCGAGTTGCCAAACGTCAGCCTCAAAACCTTAATGACTTAAAGAAGATCTGCAAAGAGGAGTGGGACAAAATCCCTCCTGAGATGTGTGCAAACCTGGTGGCCAACTACAAGAAACGTCTGACCTCTGATTGCCAACAAGGGTTTTGCCACCAAGTACTAAGTCATGTTTTGCAGAGGGGTCAAATACTTATTTCCCTCATTAAAATGCAAATCAATTCATAACATTTTTGACATGCGTTTTTCTGGATTTTTTTGTTGATATTCTGTCTCTCACTGTTCAAATAAACCTACCATAAAAATTATAGACTGATCATTTCTTTGTCAGTGGGCAAACGTACAAAATCAGCAGGGGATCAAATACTTTTTTCCCTCACTGTATAGAGTCATGTCATCATGGAATGATCTGTTACCAGAGGTTACTCAGTTATGTATAGAGTCATGTCATCATGGAATGATCTGTTACCAGAGGTTACTCAGTTATGTATAGAGTCATGTCATCATGGAATGATCTGTTACCAGAGGTTACTCAGTTATGTATAGAGTCATGTCATCATGGAATGATCTGTTACCAGAGGTTACTCAGTTATGTATAGAGTCATGTCATCATGGAATGATCTGTTACCAGAGGTTACTCAGTTATGTATAGAGTCATGTCATCATGGAATGATCTGTTACCAGAGGTTACTCAGTTATGTATAGAGTCATGTCATCATGGAATGATCTGTTACCAGAGGTTACTCAGTTATGTATAGAACCATGTCATCATGGAATGATCTGTTACCAGAGGTTACTCAGTTATGTATAGAGTCATGTCATCATGGAATGATCTGTTACCAGAGGTTACTCAGTTATGTATAGAGTCATGTCATCATGGAATGATCTGTTACCAGAGGTTACTCAGTTATGTATAGAGTCATGTCATCATGGAATGATCTGTTACCAGAGGTTACTCAGTTATGTATAGAACCATGTCATCATGGAATGATCTGTTACCAGAGGTTACTCAGTTATGTATAGAGTCATGTCATCATGGAATGATCTGTTACCAGAGGTTACTCAGTTATGTATAGAGTCATGTCATCATGGAATGATCTGTTACCAGAGGTTACTCAGTTATGTATAGAACCATGTCATCATGGAATGATCTGTTACCAGAGGTTACTCAGTTATGTATAGAGTCATGTCATCATGGAATGATCTGTTACCAGAGGTTACTCAGTTATGTATAGAGTCATGTCATCATGGAATGATCTGTTACCAGAGGTTACTCAGTTATGTATAGAGTCATGTCATCATGGAATGATCTGTTACCAGAGGTTACTCAGTTATGTATAGAGTCATGTCATCATGGAATGATCTGTTACCAGAGGTTACTCAGTTATGTATAGAGTCATGTCATCATGGAATGATCTGTTACCAGAGGTTACTCAGTTATGTATAGAGTCATGTCATCATGGAATGATCTGTTACCAGAGGTTACTCAGTTATGTATAGAGTCATGTCATCATGGAATGATCTGCCACTCTGCCCAAATAATAATGTTTAGATTTAATAACATATTGTATCACAGCGCCTCTCCTCTCTAAAGATCTCATTTAACAATATGAATAGTGTGGAAATAGTATGTTGTCTCTAAAATATATAACCTCTGAAATAAATAAATATCTTAAGTGTTCTTGTCTACAACTCTTCTGTACTTTGTATGTTGTATGCTGTATGTGGACCCCAGGGACGAGAAGCTGCTGTATGTGCAGTATCTAATGGGGATCCTAATAAACTAAACTGCAGAGTGAACAGAAAGAAAAGAGCTCGTGACTGTGGTTGAGCAACTGCTCTCTCCTTGAGTGATCGGGGGGGCAGGACTTGGTGTGGTTAGCAGCAAGCAGCAGGAAGGAGAGGGAGAGAGAGGATTCAAGTAGCAAAACAGAGCAAAAACTATAAAAACGGACATTTAACAAACCAAACATTAAAAATACCGTTATACAAAAACCCCAAACCGGTCCGTGCATCAATAGCAGAATATAGTAAAAGCGTAAACCACCCATCCCTAGGGGGAACGCTAACGCTCCTTAGCATTTATGAACGGGTTGACACTGGAAACCCTTACCGTTTTATGGAACTAGCTAGATAGCATTTATGAACGGGTTGACACTGGAAACCCTTACTGTTTTATGGAACTAGCTAGATAACATTTATGAACGGGTTGACACTGGAAACCCTTACCGTTTTATGGAACTAGCTAGATAACATTTATGAATGGGTTGACACTGGAAACCCTTACCGTTTTATGGAACTAGCTAGATAGCATTTATGAATGGGTTGACACTGGAAACCCTTACCGTTTTATGGAACTAGCTAGATAACATTTATGAACGGGTTGACACTGGAAACCCTTACTGTTTTATGGAACTAGCTAGATAGCATTTATGAATGGGTTGACACTGGAAACCCTTACCGTTTTATGGAACTAGCTAGATAGCATTTATGAACGGGTTGACACTGGAAACCCTTACCGTTTCATGGAACTAGCTAGATAACATTTATGAACGGGTTGACACTGGAAACCCTTACTGTTTTATGGAACTAGCTAGATAACATTTATGAACGGGTTGACACTGGAAACCCTTACTGTTTCATGGAACTAGCTAGATAACATTTATTTAGCCTCAATTCAAACAAAATCTTATCCTCTCTGCTTCTTTCCATTTGAAGTTACAAAACTCGTGGAGATTGTGTCCCTTTCTGCCTTGTTGTTTAAACCAAAAGATAAGTTAGCTATACAACTAACCCCCTTTCATCTGTACTTTAGTTAGCTATACAACTAACCCCCTTTCATCTGTACTTTAGTTAGCTATACAACTAACCCCCTTTCATCTGTACTTTAGCTAGCTATACAACTAACCCCCTTTCATCTGTACTTTAGCTAGCTATACAACTAACCCCCTTTCATTTGTACTTTAGCTAGCTATACAACTAACCCCCTTTCATCTGTACTTTAGCTAGCTATAGAACTAACCCCCTTTCATCTGTACTTTAGCTAGCTATAGAACTAACCCCCTTTCATCTGTACTTTAGCTAGCTATACAACTAACCCCCATTCATCTGTACTTTAGCTAGCTATACAACTAACCCACTTTGTTGTGGACCAGCAGAAAGTGTGGATATTTTGCAGGGATTTCCCCCCCCCCCAAACTTAAACAAAAAGTCTGCTCATTCTGAAGGTTTGAGTGTATATTCAGAACTATTTAAAACGTAGGGTAATTTGTACAGCCCACACTTCTATGCAAAATACAAATTTGCTGTTTAATATTCTTCTTATCAACAGATTGTGTTTCGATATCCTGCCTCGCTATAGGCTCTGAGATTAAATAGGCACTGACGTCACAGCAATACCTTAAGACTACCCATATACTGTCATATTTCACATAAGCTACGGGTCAATTTATTGTAAACATTCTGCCACACATCTTTTGCCGCAATTTATGCTGTACCTGGCAAAGGACTGTCAGTTTCTGAAAGAGAGAAAACAATGACAAATTGTTGTGGACCTGTCAGCAATAAGTTTGAATTCAAACATTTTAATATAATGGACTGCCCACGAATTCTGAAATATTGTCTAGGGCAGGCTACCAAAATATATCAAATTACAGTCCATACATAGTAGGGCTGGGAATGACCAGGGACCTCACCATGCCATATTATCACCATACCATATTATCACCATACTGAGAGACCTCACCATACCATCACCATACCATATTATCACCATACTGAGAGACCTCACCATACCAATTCTATCACCATACTGAGAGACCTCACCATACCATATTATCACCATACTGAGAGACCTCACCATACCATATTATCACCATACTGAGAGACCTCACCATACCATATTATGACCATACTGAGGGTCCTCACCATAGCATCACCACACCATGCTGTATTGTCACCATACTGAGGGACCACACCAACTGATAAATGTCAGACTTCAGGGAGTTCAAGATAACTGGGAATTCTGGGATTTTTTAAATATTTTTAACAGTCATCCAACTCGGAATTGCAAGTTGGGAACTCAGGCTTCTTTCTAGAGCAATGACCTTAAGATCACTGAAGTCATGATTCAACCTTGTTCCCCCCCCCCCCCCCCCCAGAGTTCCCAGTTGTCTTGAAAGCACCATAAATCCAGGGAATGCCAGACTTTGATGACAAAGTTTGACAAAATATGCCCACGAAGGACCTCTGCACCACCTTCCTGTTCAAGTGAGCACAGCACAAGGTGAGTCCAAAAATGTTGTATACTGCTGCATAAATTATGTAATATGCCAGGGAGATATGTATACCGTAGCTAAGAAAGTAATACTAAGTGTATGTTGTGTAGTAAGCTGTTAGTAGCCCATGTGCCTCACCCTAATAATTTGGTCCCTTTTCCCCCTCATAACTTAGCCTACTGTTCTGACTTGGTGGTGCACATGTAGCCTATAGCCTGTCTTAGAGAAATTTAATTACTGAATATTGTAAGACCTTTCATTGTCTGCTTATATGCCCCCTTCATTTATCCTATGGTTCTGACTTGGTGTACAGGGAGAATACTGTAAGAATGGCCCATGTTCTGAATTCTGACGCTGTACATTTCAGGTGCTGAACAAAGTTATTGACTACGTCCGTCTTAGCTCAATCATTAATGTCTTATCTAAATGAACCATTGCCTCTTCCGCTTGTCGTTCCTTCATGCCATAGTTTGTACATCTCAGTTGTCATTACAAATCACATTTGTTTAAGCAAATCAGCCATGTTTTTTTTTTTTAAAGGCAGTAAATGAGGCTGAAGGAACTGTTTCTCTGCCAGACAAGGCTCCACTGATAGCCAGGTGTAGCGGTGGTAAGGTGTATGGACTCTGCGGTTGGAACAGCTTTATGTAGGCCCTAACAGTTTGTGGGCACCGCTTGTCACAGTTATAGTGCAATGAATGTATTGTTTAGTGTTATAGCTTTCCTGACATGCATTAAAATAAAGGTTGCCCCAAGATGTACATGCTAAAATCGCCATTGCATACCTGTCAAGTGGATGGATTATCTTGGCAAAAGGAGAAATACTCACTAATAGGGATGTAAACAAATTTGGCCACAAAATGAGAGAAATAAGCTTTTTTATGGTTATGGAAAACTTCTGTGATCTTTCGTTTCAGCTCATGAAATATGGGACCAACACTTTACATGTTGCGTTTACATTTTTGTTCATTATAATAAAATAATGATCTATTCTAATTCTGTAAACTGACAAACTGCTTCATCATTGTGGTTTCACGGTTGTTGAAAACCCAACTGCAAAACGACTACGAATGTAACCTAATATATATATCTTTCTATGAGCAATGAGCGAACATGAGAATGATAGTGCTGCTTATAAGTACTCCAACGGAAGTGCCAGCCCACAAGCCACTAGCTAACAAAACAAAGGAGAAAATATAGTCACTAACAACAACAATTGAACAGTTTCAGCTTAGTCGCTACTGTTTCTTTATCTTGTAGTTGGGTAAACACATAGCTCCACCCACCTTGTCAGCCGGTATACGGAAACGTCCCCACTTCCGCTTTCAGACCCTTTTCTTAGCTAGCCAATTTGCTAACATTAGCGCCCAGGTCAACAAGCTTTTTCCAGATAATTTATTTAAACATCCCAAAAAATATTACGATCATAATTGATCAGTATGAACTTACGATTAGACGCCAAGTTACTATACAATCAAATATTGTCATAGTTGTCCAAACCACACCATGATGGCGATACACTGAGCCAGCAATAAGACGTGGGACCAAGATGATTTGGTCGAAAAAATGTTCATCCGCTTCTACTGCTAGCTATATACGCCATGGCTCCTTCACAGAGCAAGCGCAGGAGTAGGTGGGGCACTCAAACAAACCATTTTCCAGGACGCCTATCCCGCTGGGAACTCTGGCTGTAGTAGTTTTTACATCGTTCCTTGTCTGGTCTCTCTCCAGCCTATGTAGGGTGTAAATAAATCCTCGACGACTACATATCCACGCTACCATTGCCTTGCTGTTTCCATGCCGTCATTGAAATATATCGGAACCATTTTTTTTATTATCTGAAAACCAGCCAATCATTACAAGCCAAAGGGCGGTAACTCCGAGGTGTTGTCCAATGAGCGAACATATTGATGTCCGTGGGTGGTGTTGTGTATCTGTCAGTCAGTTTCAGAAGCGGAGAGAGAGGATCATACAGAAAAAAGCTCTCTGGCTACCGACACGGCTTACGACTTTGTCGAATTCACATACCAACATCAAACCGAACCGGGGTCAGCGGACAAACGCGAAAAAACTGGAAAATTGTAGGATTAAATGATTTTATGGATTAATTTGAACCTTTTCTTTCGTCGAAAGAAAACAGTCTCAACTTGACTTCATAGGTAAGGGATCGTGCTTTTGCATGCCTTAGGACGGTGAAAAAAAATTACCTACTTGACTACATTGAATTTCGATGCCTGAAAAAAAACGGATTGTAATGTGATCAAAATTAATCTAGGGGGATGAATGAAACATCAATCGTGAACAAGGAATCGTAACTCTTAAATGCACACGTTAACCTAACATTTCATCGGCTGATCGTTTGATTTTATGAATAGTGTAACAGCTAGGTTAACCTATTTCCTCGTTTAAAAATGTCATACTTTATTTATTGTGTTGGAACAATGCGACTTGCTAACGTCATTCATTGTAACCTGCCGTGTTGTCGATTTGTTTCATAATCGTACTGAGAGGATCACTTTCTACTGGGCTAGCAACCGACTGTTGTGGTGGAATTTTTAACACGACGATCACTTTCTAATGGTGTGGCTGCCTGGTAGGCATCGAATAGCTAACGTTAACCGATTGGGAGTCTGCCTTGCTGGAGTCAGAGCTAGTCCTTACGTAAGACTATGCCTACATCAGTAAAAATGTCCCCTCGCCTTTGCATCGACTTCCAATACAGTAACGTTAGCTACGTTTTTCTAGAGTTTCACAAGTCAACTGCGAATCGGAACAAGGCTACGTTTCTTTTGTTGCTTTGATTTCTTTTTTTTAGGCCAGCAACATTGTTGCAATTGAGTCAGAACTCGCTCCTTCTAGTGGCGGTAGTAGTTGTTCTTACTGCAGCTTGACACATTTCGATGTCCCCCCTCGTCGAAATGATTTCGTCGTTTTATTGTTGTTGTTGTTGTTGCTGCCTGATAATTCCTGGTAAACACTTATTTCGAGTCGGCGGAATTTGACTGGACCCGCGGAGTTGTCTGGGGTGACATTGTAGCCACCGAGATCGGCAACTCGTCGAGAGCTATTTGGCTTTACGTTATAACCTCAAAGTGAAATGTGTCACGCCTCCCGAACAACGATGTAATTCTTGGCGATTATTATTTGTTTAGAATTCAGTGTTTTTGAAACGACTTTATTGGGCTCGACCTTGTTGCCAAGTGTTTTGTCAATTTGCTTCTTTGTCAGAGAGGCACACTTGGATGTACTCGACCGTCAGCAAATTTTGTAGAGCTACTGCTTCGCTGCTCGTACAGACGAGAAGGGGGTGAATCAATCTGTTTTCAATCGTCCTGCAGCAGTCTTACTTATTATAACTATGCATTGTTTTACTCTCATATAACTAACGTTATAATGACAAGTGTTAGTTCTTGGTTAGGGTTGTCGAGTGTAGTTTTATCGCACTATTTGCTTACCGATCTCTGTGGAGATAGCCAGCAGATTCCCGACCCTACTGTTATGCTTCGAGCTTGCACTGAGCTGCACTGGGGTCTGAAATTGCCATCATGATCAGATTTAACGCCCTATTCGGGACAGGATTAGTTTTAGGGGTGAGGTTGGGTAACGAAAGTATGTGCACGAGCACAAAACGCCATATCTGTAATTGTACGACTGTCCCGAATCTGCCATCTCTATAATTGTTTACATGGCAGGACTAACAAGTCTCAATTTTGACAGGAGTTACTCACGGTTTGAGCAAGAAAACAATAACATTCAATACATTGAATGAAGTGCTGCACATAAGCTATATATGAATGACCTACGTGTATCAACTTTCACAGTGAATTATTTTATTTATATGTTTTGTGCGTATGAATTGAAAAATATCACACCTTTTTTTAACCCTTGCTGTTAATAGATGGCAAAGCAGCAGCATTCAACTGACCTAAACGTTTGGAAATGATAAGTTAACTTTCTCATCCGTAGTCTTAAAACACGTCTCAAGTGCAAGTGCACTGTTTAGCGTCATATCTAAAGGCAGGGGGCATTTAGGACGTACTGATCGTCACTAAGATATCCTAATGATTATAATCAGACTTATTCAATTCAAATATTATGGAGACACTATTACCAAAGGTTGGGCGGTATGGTTTAAAAACTTGTGAACCAAGTTCGAGTTATGAGTGTGACACTATCACCTGGACATGTTGAAATATCTTCACTCCGAGAATACAAAACCTTCAGGCTTCAATAATAACTGTCAATTTATTTGAAAAGAGAAAAAAAAGTATGAATTTACCTGGTGCAGTTTTGGGGGGGGGGGGGGCGAATTTCGTCCCGAAACATCCTCTGAAATAACGGACATTGTGGAGTAATAATTACATAACCAACATTCTCTAGTAATACTAGTCCCTTGAGAATAGGGCTTAAGACACGAGTTATGGGTTTGATATTTTTGTTGTTGTCTCGGGACCATTTGTTTTTCCATAAAGCTGCTCTTTTCATCCCCATGCTAGCTACCAGTAGCCACAGCAGCCATTACGGAATGGCACTTTGCGTTGAACAACAAAAGGAGTTTTGACTGACACTGCCATTCCACAATGGCTGAGGTGGCTACTGGTAGCTAGCATGAGAACGAAAATGTCAGTTTTCAGGAAAACTACCAGTATTTCAATCTTTTCGGTTTATCCGTTTGGATATAGGCAACATTTTGGAATACAGTTGCACATCCCTGCATTGAGGTATGTTTTCCGATCCAAGTGTTTTTACACTTGGTCCCTTACAGAATTTTTTTGTTTGAACTTTGTACGATTTTCTTAATAATTGTGTGCAGTGTGAACACTCCAAAGGAACTCAGACCCCGACGGGAACCGAACTGATATCACCTCTGCGGTCCGGTTCCCTTTTTGAGGGCAATGTGAACACAGCTCCCCATGTTGGCTTTTCATTATTCCCTCACCATACACTAGACTACTACAAAACTGTTTCCCCTGCTATAAACTCTCTCACATTGGTGCCACAATAAAGAGAGGATGATATGTGCTGTTTTTGAATAGGCCTATTGATTAGCGATGGTCGAGGATGCACAGAAATGTCCAAATATATGTGTGGAGTTTTTTGTTCCGATTCTTTGTTTGCAATATGTGATCTATAGGCTAAGAGAGCTTCATAAGCTGTTTGTTCTATTGTGGGGGTTGAATAGTGTGAGAAGACAACAACATATTTGGTGAGAATCACAACATGGGATACAAAATACATTCTAGCTCTTAAAGGGCCATTAGCCTACGATGGGTGTACGATTTTTCAATTACAGCATTATTTAATCTGCAGTTATTCTTCTGCTATTTATTCTGTTACGATTTAACATGTAAATATTATTGGTATCTTTTCATTACAATTATTATGTTTAATCTTTTAACTAAATGCAGTCTGTTAGATGCCAGAATGTAAGTATGTATATCTAGCTGTTGATAAAACATTCTGATGGAATGGCTTGTCCTGCCCTTTGTAAAAACCCACAGTGCATTTGGTGAATGTAGGAAACATATCTGGGTTCCTTTCTAAACATAGCAATGTGAATGCAAAGAGGATTCGGATCGCAAGATAGGTGAGTCCTCATCCAAAGGCAAGGGCAGTTTTGAATACAAAAAGTGACTGAGTTATTTAGCTTTTTCTTACCCCAGGGTTCACTTTAAAGTGGACGGAGTTAGATTCTTTTTTAAAGAGGACTATATGTGAAAACACCCTTAAAGGGATAATTAACCACAAACGATATACATAGAAGCTATATAAATGCATTTATTAACGTCTATATTTGTTTTTTGAGAAGTGTATTCTATTACAGACACCTTAATGCATACTCTTATATTATGGGAGAAGGAAAAAAATAACAAATTATATATAAAAAAAACAAAACAGCAATGTTTTTTTCCTAGAGTGTACTATTAAATACATGTAGTTTTGTACTTGAAACCTTTAATTGAAATACTGTAGAATTCCATTCATCCCTATGGAGGACTGCTCCTACTGGGGAGTACCAATATGGCCGACCAGTGGCTTCAAAACCTCTCAGTGGCCAATACGTAGCATCAGCAATCCATGGTGTATATATATGTCATTGGGAGATTTTACTTAAAAAAGATAGATATATATTTAACATATTCTCATTTACAACTGCGACCTGGCCAAGACAAATCAAAGCAGTGCGACACATACAACAACACAGAGTTACACATGGAATAAACAAATGTTCAGTCAATAGTAGAAAAACCTATGTACAGGCAGTGCAAATGTAGAAGATTAGGGAGGTAAGGCAATAAATAGGCCATAGAGGTGAAATAATTAGTAGTTGAGTGTGCTATTTACAGATGGGTTGTGTACAGGTACAGTGATCGGTAAACTGCCGATCACTGCCGATACAATGTGATTTTCTGGATTTTTGTTTTAGATTCCGTCTCTCACAGTTGAAGTGTACCTATGATAAAAATGACAGACCTCTACATGCTTTGTAAGTAGGAAAACCTGCAAAATCGGCAGTGTATCAAATACTTGTTCTCCCCACTGTATATGTGTATACCCATTACATTACCAGTACCGGTCAAAAGTTTGGACACCTACTCATTCATTTTATATTTGAGATTCTTCAAAGTAGCTACACTTTGCCTTGATGACAGCTTTGCACACTCTTGGCATTCTCTCAACCAGGTTCATGATGTAGTCACGTGGAATGCATTTCAATTAACAGGTGTGCCTTGTTAAATGTTAATTTGAAGGAATTTCTTTGCTTAATGTGTTTGAGCCAATCAAATGTGTTGTGACTAGGTAGGGTTGGTACACAGAGTTCAAGTAACAGACACATCTCAACATCAACTGTTCAGAGGAGACTGTGAATCAGGCTTTCAAGGTCGAATTGCTGCAAAGAAACCACTACTAAAGGACACCAATAAGAAGAAGAGACTTGCTTTGGCCAAGAAACACGAGCAATGGACATTAGACCGGTGGAAATCTGTCCAAATGTGAATTCTTTGGTTCCAACCGCCGTGTCTTTGTGAGATGCAGAGTAGATGAATGGATGATCTCTGCATGTGTGGTTCCCACCGTGAAGCATGGCGGAGGAGGTGTGGGGGTGCTTTGCTGGTGACACTGTCAGTGATTTATTTAGAATTCAAGGCACACTTAACTAGCCTGGCTACCACAGCATTCTGCAGCTATACGCCATCCCATCTGGTTTGGGCTTAGTGGGACTATCATTTGTTTTTCAACAGGACAATGACCTAACACACCTCCAGGCTGTGTAAAGGCTAATTGAGATGGTTTGGAATGAGTTGGACTGCAGAGTGAAGGAAAAACAGCCAATAAGTGCTCAGTGTATGTGGGAACTCCTTCAAGACTGTTGGAAAAGCATTCCAGTTGAAGCTGGTTGAGAGAATGCCAAGAGTGTGCAAAGCTGTCACCAAGGGAAAGGGTGGCTACCTCGAAGAATTTAAAATATATTTGGATTTGTTTAAGAGTTTATTTTTTATTACTACATGATTCCATGTGTTATTTCATAGTTTTGATGTTTTTACTATTATTCTAGAAAATAGTTAAAAAAAAGAAACCCTTGAATGAGTAGGTGTGTCAGCTTTTAAGACTTTTAAAGATAAGAGCATCTGCTAAATGACTAAACTGTCAATGTAATTAGATCACCACAACAGCGAAGGAGTCACTCTAGTTGTATGCTAGTAAACAAACACCACAGGCCAGGGGACTACTGTAATGTGATGTACCTGAGGCTTGGGAACTACTGTAATGTGATTGACCTGGGGACTACTGTAATGTGATTGACCTGGGGACTACTGTAATGTGATTGACCTGGGGACTACTGTAATATGATTGGCCTGGGGACTACTGTAATGTGATTGGCCTGGGGACCACTGTAATGTGATTGACCTGCGGACTACTGTAATATGATTGGCCTGGGGACTACTGTAATGTGATTGACCTGGGGACTACTGTAATGTGACGGGCCTGGGAACTACTGTAATGTGATTGACCTGGGGACTACTGTAATGTGATTGGCCTGGGGACCACTGTAATGTGATTGACCTGGGGACTACTGTAATATGATTGGCCTGGGGACTACTGTAATGTGATTGACCTGGGGACTACTGTAATATGATTGGCCTGGGGACTACTGTAATGTGATTGACCTGGGGACTACTGTAATGTGATTGGCCTGGGGACTACTGTAATATGATTGGCCTGGGGACTACTGTAATGTGATTGATCTGGGGACTACTGTAATATGATTGGCCTGGGGACTACTGTAATGTGATTGGCATGGGGACTACTGTAATGTGATTGACCTGGGGACTACTGTAATGTGACGGGCCTGGGGACTAATGTAATATGATTGGCCTGGGGACTACTGTAATATGATTGGCCTGGGGACTACTGTAATGTGATTGACCTGGGGACTACTGTAATATGATTGGCCTGGGGACTACTGTAATGTGTTTGGCCTGGGGACTACTGTAATGTGATTGACCTGGGGACTATTGTAATGTGACGGGCATGGGGACTACTGTAATATGATTGGCCTGGGGACTACTGTAATGTGATGGACCTGAGGCTTGGAAACTACTGTAATGTGATTGGCCTGTGGACTGTGGACTATTGTAATGTGATTGACCTGGGGACTACTGTAATGTGATGGACCTGAGGCTTGGAAACTACTGTAATGTGATTGGCCTGTGGACTGTGGACTACTGTAATGTGATTGGCCTGGGGACTACTGTAATGTGACGGGCCTGGGGACTACTGTAATGTGACGGGCCTGGGGACTACTGTAATGTGATTGGCCTGGGGACTACTGTAATGTGCCGGGCCTGGGGACTACTGTAACGTGACGGGCCTGGGGACTACTGTAACGTGACGGGCCAGGGGACTACCGTAATGTGACGGGCCAGGGGACTACCGTAATGTGACGGGCCCGGGGACTACCGTAATGTGACGGGCAGAGCATAAAATTACCTTATCTCGGGTACGTGAGACGGTAGCGTGCCACCTCTTCAACAGCCAGTAAAACTGCAGGGCGCCAAATTCAAATACAGAAATACTCATTATAAAAATTCAGAAAACCAAACATATTTTACATAGGTTTAAAGATTAACTTCTTGTGAATCCAAACACGTTGTCAGATTTAAAAAATGCTTTACGGCGAAAACATACCGTACGATTATTTGAGAACATAGCCCAGCAGATAAATCATTACAAACAGTAACCAGCCAAGTAGAAGAGTTACACAAGTCAGAAATAGAGATAGAGTTAATCCCTTACCTTTGATGATCTTCATATGGTTGCACTCAGCAGACATTCATTTACTCAATAAATGTTCCTTTTGTTTGATAGTCCCTTTATATCCAAAAACCTCAGTTTTGTTCGCGCGTTTTCTTCAGTAATCCACAGGCTCAAACGCAGTCAAAACAGGCAGACAAAAAATCCAAACTGTATCCATAAAGTTCATATGTCAAACGATGTTTATATTCAACCCTCAGGTTGTTTTTAGCCTAAATAATTGATAATATTTCAACCGAACAATAACGGCGTCAATATAAAAGGTAAACAAGAAAAGTACTCTCTCGGTCGTGCGCATGAAAAAGCTCTGTGACACTTTAGGGTCCACTCATTCCGACTGCTCTTACTTCCTAATTTTTCAGAATACAAGCCTGAAACAATTTCTAAAGACTGTTGACATCTAGTGGAAGGCATAGGAACTGCAATTTGAGTCCTAAGTCAATGGATACTGTAATGGCAATGAATAGAAAACTACAAAAACAAACTACTTCCTGAATGGATTTTTCTCAGGTTTTCGCCTGCCAAATCAGTTCTGTTATACTCACAGACACTATTTTAACAGTTTTGGAAACTTTAGAGTGTTTTCTATCCAAATTGACCAGTTATATGCATATCATATCTTCTGGGCCCGAGTAGCAGGCAGTTTAATTTGGGCATGCTTTTCATCCAAAATTCTGAACGCTGCCCTAGAGAAGTTAACACCCAACACCTGCCAAATGCGGGTATGTTTTGGCATTGTGGGTAAGATGTTTATTTCACACAAGTTGGCAGGTGGTCAGAGCTCCACAGTGTGAGCATTTCACTCATATTTGTGAATAAAAATAGTAAAGTATGATCACATTTATAGTAAAATAAATGTGGCAGTAGCTGTTTTCAAAGTATTTCTGCCGTTTTTTTGTTTCACAGCTTGTAAATGAGTCACACACAGTCAAAGAACTACGAATCCTATATTGCGTATCCCACATTACACTGCAACATTTCCTGGATAGGGTCTGTGCGCATGTGAAGAGCTGTTTTGTGTGCTGTAATTCTAGCGTTAAAAAAATATTTTGGCAGATTTTTTTAAATCTACCTGCCACAGTGGCTAGTGGCCCGAAAAGTCAAATGCATTCCCTGGTGACAGGTAAAATAAAGAAAACAGTGTTTATATATTCTCCTAACGTATTGCAGAAGTTCACTGCTGCTATTTACTTAAAAAGTAGCTACAAATATTCACATGTATTAAAAAAAGAAAAAGTCAAAGAAATAGTTTGAACCATCCTGAAAATAGTTTGAACCATCCTGATACCATGGTACAACTGCCCAAGTCTTTTTGACAAATCAGAAGTTTCAGAAATAATGTACTTTTTAGTTATTGGCAAAAGCATGCTTATCAACTATATGTTTGGATTAATATGCTTTTATACATTTTTGATTTGCATTGAGTGTGAAACCTCTTTTAATTAAAATGTGATTCATAGGAACTGTACCAACACTGTCCCAATTTAGTGATTCTTTAAAAAGGGATGTCATATCAAGACCTCAAACACCCTGTTTCCTGTTTCCTGTTTCCTGATATGACTATTATAGCTTGATATCTAGGTAAGATTGTGTGATTTGTGTAAACTAGCCTGAGTGTCAGTCTTCTTTGTGGCATAATGCCAACCATGTTTGGCATGACGATGAGTGAAGGATTTGGAATGATGGCTGACTGGCACTCAGGCTTGTGTACACAGTCCTTCACCTACACAGAAAGCTATTATTCAGAATGTATTATACACGTTGTTACGGTGTCACCACGTTGTCACGGTGTCACCACGTTGTCACGGTGTCACCACGTTGTTACGGGTCATAAACTGATGTGAGGCGACTGACACGGTTTTCAAAACGTCAATTTTCCTCCACAGAATCGTTACGCTGGTCACCGAAGAGGAGCCCAGAGGACTGGGAACGAGATGAAGGTAATTCCTCTACACATGATTTTATTATTTTATTCTTCTTTTTAAAGTCTCATTTACTGTTGGAGAAGCAACTTGTCGTGTCTTCACCGATGATTTTCATGTCTGAAAAGACCTTTTGTGTATTTGTGAAGTTTGATGATAAATGTGTGCATGGGCAGTAATTCATAAAGTAAAATCCTTTTACCACTGTAGACTGAAATTCATGAAATATATCAGATTTTCTCTACATTTTTGTAACTTTTTAGCCGTTAGTTCTGAAAGCAATGCCAAGATCCTAAAAGGGCCCCTGAAAATGGTGCAACGATTGTGTACAACGTAATTGCTCTCGAGCCCCTGCAGCTGTGGACAAAGACAGTAAAGATAAACTCTGTGGTTCTGGGTTCACCCTACAACCTCATTGGACAATGCTGTGCCGATCGAATCCCCACTCCCACTTTAAGCTTGCAACCTCATTGGACATCATTATTCCGGCCAATCAACATTGTCCCTCAGGTTTGGTTGTGGCTAGTTCGTGTTGTACAGACAGGGAGGAGCTTCTTGCGATATGGATAATATTTTTTTAAAATTTTATATATATATATATATATATATATATGTGTGTGTGTGTGTGTGTGTGTGTGTGTGTACATATACACATGTGTATATGTGTGTGTGTATGTATGTATGATAATTACAACAATACTGAATGAACAATGAACACTTTTATTTTAACTCAATTTAATACATCAATAAAATCAATTTAGTCTCAAATAAATAATGAAACATGTTCAATTTGGTTTAAATAATGCAAAAACAAAGTGTTGGAGAAGAAAGTAAAAGTGCAATATGTGCCATGTAAGAAAGCTAACGTTTAAGTTCCTTGCTCAGAACATGAGAACATATGAAAGCTGGTGGTTCCTTTTAACATGAGACTTCAATATTCCCAGGTAAGAAGTTTTAGGTTGTAGTTAATATAGGAATTATAGGACTATTTCTCTATTTATTTGTATTTTATATACCTTTGACTATTGAATGTTCTAATAGGTACTTTAGCATTGCCAGCCTAATCTCGGGAGTTGATAGGCTTGAAGTCATAAACAGCGAAGAGCTGCTGGCAAACGCAGGAAAGTGCTGTTTGAATGAATGCTTACGAGCATGCTGGTGCCTATCATCACTCAGTCAGACTGCTCTATCAAATCATAGACTTAATTATATCATAATAACACACAGAAATATGAGCTTTAGGTCATTAATATGGTCAAATCCGGACACTATCACCTAGTTTAATATTTCCTGCTAAGATTAATTTATTTTAACTAAATATGCAGGTTTAAAAAATATATACTTCTGTATATTGATTTTAAGAAAAGCATTGATTTTTATGGTTAGGTACATTCGTGCAACGATTGTGCTTTTTTAGCAAATGCTCTTTTGTTAAATCATCCCCCGTTTGGCGAAGTTGGCTGTCTTTGTTAGGAAGAAATAGTCTTCACACAGTTTGCAACGAGCCAGGCGGACCAAACTGCTGCATATACCCGGACACTGTTGCACAGAACGCAAGATAAGTGACACAATTTCCCTAGTTAAAATAAATTAATCTTAGCAGGCAATATTAACTAAATATGCAGGTTTAAAAATATATACTTGTGTATTGATTTTAAGAAAGGCATTGATGTTTATGGTTAGGCTGTGATTCAATGATTAATTAACAGGCACCGCATTGATTATATGCAATGCAGGACAAGCTAGATAAACTAGTAATATCATAAACCATGTGTAGTTAACTAGTGATTATGTTAAGATTGATTGTTTTTTTATAAGATAAGTTTAATACTAGCTAGCACCTTACCTTGGCTCCTTGATACACTCGCATAACAGGTAGTCAGCCTGCCACGCAGTATCCTCTTGGAGTGCAATGTAATCAGCCATGGTCGGCGTCCAAAAATGCCGATTACCGATTGTTATGAAAACTTGAAATCGGCCCTAATTAATCGGTCGACCTCTAATATGTAGGATATGGATGTGCAGGATGTGGATGTGCAGGATGTGGATGTGCAGGATGTGGATGTGCAGGATGTGGATGTGCAGGATGTGGATGTGCAGGATGTGGATGTGCAGGATGTGGATGTGCAGGATATGGATGTGCAGGATGTGGATGTGCAGGATGTGGATGTGCAGGATGTGGATGTGCAGGATGTGGATGTGCAGGATGTGGATGTGCAGGATGTGGATGTGCAGGATGTGGATGTGCAGGATGTGGATGTGCAGGATGTGGATGTGCAGGATGTGGATGTGCAGGATATGGATGTGCAATTTGGATTGAAATGTAATTGTGCAGCCCTACATTAAATGTCCTGCTGCTTGAAAGTTGTGTAATGATTATACAGAGCATCCAGGAAGTAATCAGACACCTTTTTCCACATTCTGTTACATTGCAGCCTTATTCTAAAATGTGTTTTTTCCCCCTCAGCAATCTACACACAATACCCGGAATGACAAAGCAAAAACTGTTTTTTGTTTTGTTTATGTATGCACGTTTATATATATATATATATATATATATATATATATATATAAAAAAAAACAGAAATATGCCATTTCCATAAGTATTCAGACCCTTTATTCAGTACTTTGTTGAAGCACCTTTGGCAGTGATTACAGCCTTAAGTCTTCTTGGGTATGACGCTACAAGCTTGGCACACCTGTATTTGGGGAGTTTCTCCCATTCTTCTCTGCAGATCCTCTCAAGCTCTGTCAGGTTGGATGGGGAGTGTCGCTGCACAGCTATTTCCAGAGCTGTATGACCACACTAACTGTACTATTTGTGACATAAATTGAGTATATAGTATGCGTATTAGTCATAGTATGTACAGTGGGGAGAACAAGTATTTGATACACTGCCGATTTTGCAGGTTTTCCTACTTGCAAAGCATGTAGAGGTCTGTAATTTTTATCATAGGTACACTTCAACTGTGAGAGACGGAATCTAAAACAAAAATCCAGAAAATCACATTGTATGATTTTTAAGTAATTAATTTGCATTTTTTTGCATGACATAAGTATTTGATCACCTACCAACCAGTAAGAATTCCGGCTCTCACAGACCTGTTAGTTTTTCTTTAAGAAGCCCTCCTGTTCTCCACTCATTACCTGTATTAACTGCACCTGTTTGAACTCGTTACCTGTATAAAAGACACCTGTCCACACACTCAAACAAACAGATTCCAACCTCTCCACAATGGCCAAGACCAGAGAGCTGTGTAAGGACATCAGGGATAAAATTGTAGACCTGCACAAGGCTGGGATGGGCTACAGGACAATAGGCAAGCAGCTTGGTGAGAAGGAAACAACTGTTGGCGCAATTATTAGAAAATGGAAGAAGTTCAAGATGACGGTCAATCACCCTCGGTCTGGGGCTCCATGCAAGATTTCACCTCGTGGGGCATCAATGATCATGAGGAAGGTGAGGGATCAGCCCAGAACTACACGGCAGGACCTGGTCAATGACCTGAAGAGAGCTGGGACCACAGTCTCAAAGAAAACCATTAGTAACACACTACGCCGTCATGGATTAAAATCCTGCAGCGCACGCAAGGTCCCCCTGCTCAAGCCAGCGCATGTCCAGGCCCGTCTGAAGTTTGCCAATGACCATCTGGATGATCCAGAGGAGGAATGGGAGAAGGTCATGTGGTCTGATGAGACAAAAATAGAGCTTTTTGCTCTAAACTCCACTCGCCGTGTTTGGAGGAATAGAAGGATGAGTACAACCCCAAGAACACCATCCCAACCGTGAAGCATGGAGGTGGAAACATCATTCTTTGGGGATGCTTTTCTGCAAAGGGGACAGGACGACTGCACCGTATTGAAGGGAGGATGGATGGGGCCATGTATCGCGAGATCTTGACCAACAACCTCCTTCCCTCAGTAAGAGCATTGAAGATGGGTCGTGGCTGGGTCTTCCAGCATGACAACGACCCGAAACACACAGCCAGGGCAACTAAGGAGTGGCTCCGTAAGAAGCATCTCAAGGTCCTGGAGTGGCCTAGCCAGTCTCCAGACCTGAACCCAATAGAAAATCATTGGAGGGGGCCGAAAGTCCGTATTGCCCAGCGACAGCCCCGAAACCTGAAGGATCTGGAGAAGATCTGTAGGGAGGAGTGGGCCAAAATCCCTGCTGCAGTGTGTGCAAACCTATTCAAGAACTACAGGAAACGTATGATCTCTGTAATTGCAAACAAAGGTTTCTGTACCAAATATTAAGTTCTGCTTTTCTGATGTATCAAATACTTATGTCATGCAATAAAATGCAAATTAATTACTTAAAAATCATACAATGTGATTTTCTGGATTTTTGTTTTAGATTCCGTCTCTCATAGTTGAAGTGTACCTATGATAAAAATTACAGACCTCTACATGCTTTGTAAGTAGGAAAACCTGCAAAATCGGCAGTGTATCAAATACTTGTTCTCCCCACTGTATATAGTTAGTGTGCCAAACGTTCCCGGATGTCGTACTAAATACAAGCAGTGGACACTATACATAATACATACATAATTATGACAAATGTTGAGCAATGTAATAAAGTAATGACTTTTCAAATAAGTTACGTTACACGTTATGTGGGCTGACAATTTGTTAGCTATAGCTACAGGCTATCCTTACGAACCACAGCATATCATTACAGCAGTAATCAGTATGTACGTTACCGGTATGTTAGCTAGCTCCCTAACGTTAGTTGGCTACTAATACATCGGACTTGCCAGTATATTAACTATATGTAATGCTTAGCTAAGTGGTATAGTCGTTGTGCGTTCTCAATGGTCATTGTTAATTCGCTCTGGCCATCTACTCCGATTTCAGAGCACTCTCGTCTGAGTGTGGCAGAGCGCAGAATAACTGATGAATTCATGAACGTTCAACACCCGTTGAAAATGACCGGTGTCAATAAACGTTGGCAAAAAATATTTATTAAATTGTTGCCAGCAGCACAGTTACAGTCACCAACGCTCTGGATAACAAGTAAACAGCCTAACCATCTCTACTAGGGAGAGTAAAATGGTCAGAGTGAGATGTTCTCTCATTTGTGTCTGGAAGTAGCTAGCCAGTTAGCTTGTGTGATTGACTGCCATTGTGAGCTCAGAACGCTCTGATCAACCCTACTCCTCGGCCAGAGCGTCCGGTGTGCGCTCTGATCAACCCTACTCCTCGGCCAGAGCGTCCGGTGTGCGCTCTGATCAACCCTACTCCTCGGCCAGAGCGTCCGGTGTGCGCTCTGATCAACCCTACTCCTCGGCCAGAGCGTCCAGCGTGCGCTCTGATCAACCCTACTCCTAGGCCAGAGCGTCCGGTGTGCGCTCTGATCAACCCTACTCCTCGGCCAGAGCGTCCGGTGTGCGCTCTGATCAACCCTACTCCTAGGCCAGAGCGTCCGGTGTGCGCTCTGATCAACCCTACTCCTCGGCCAGAGCGTCCGGTGTGCGCTCTGATCAACCCTACTCCTAGGCCAGAGCGTCCGGTGTGCGCTCTGATCAACCCTACTCCTAGGCCAGAGCGTCCGGTGTGCGCGCTGAACCATCCAAGGGTGAAGCGTTATGAATTTATGAACGCCCAGAACACAGTCATAAAATGTCTAGCTAGTCATTTGTTATGCTAACAAGCTAGCCAGAGGTTGCATAGCAACAGCGTCAACTTCCCGGTAGACTGGCGACGCGCTAGTACGCAACCTGTTGGGGACAAGGGGTGATATTTTCACTTTTGGTGAAAATCGTATGATTTTTAAACGGCCTCGTACTCAATTCTTGCTAGTACAATATGCATATTTTTAGTACCATTGGATAGAAAACAACCTCTAGTTTCTAAAAACGTTTGAATTTTTTCTCTGAGTGGAACACAAGTCATTTGGCAGCACTTTCCCTGAGCAGGAAGTAGAATGCAAGATGTCTATGCTCGCTTCAACGCTCTGCCTGTACATGGTCATGCCACCTATGACCCGAAACACACCTCATACGCCTTCCTCTGGGTGTCAAGAGGACGTCAGAGGAGAAATTTTGTGTTTATCTTGTTCTGACGTGAAATAAGACCTATTTCTTTGACGTGACCGTCCATTTCCGGAAGTCTGAAGTGCGCGACTTTGAAGAGAGATTGTGTTTTGTTTTGCTGCCGTTTCGGATGTCAACTATCTCCGGCTCGGATTTGATTTGATAAATGAGACCATATCATCGTAATGTATGTTTTTTCAATATAGTTTAATCAGATTATTTGAATTTTTTCGGGAGTTTTGCCGTGTTCCGTCTTGTGACTTTGTTTACTTGGAGAGATCCGTGCCACGCGACTAGTACCCATGCTAAATGAAGTGGGAAAGGTACCATTCTGAATGGAATGAACGACTCATCTGGACTAAGGACATCTTGATCAACATTCTGATGAAATTTCAGCAAAAGTAAGATCCAATTTATAATGCTATTTCATATATCGGTCGTGCATGTGAACTGGTCGTGGGCGCCCAGCTGGTTCTGGCTGGCGTGGCTATGCTAATTTAGCGCTACATTTTGTTTTCGCTATAAAACATTTAATAAATCTGAACTATTGTCTGGAATCACAAGAATCCTGTCTTTCAATTGCTGCACAGTATGTATTTCTCAGATATGTTTTATGATGAGTAATTAGTTATTTGACGTTGGTGTCTGTAAATGTTATGGCTGCTTTCGGTGCAATTTCTGATTGTAGCTGAAATGTAATTTATGATTTATACCATAAATATGCACATTTTTCAAAAAAAACATATGCTATACAATAAATATGTTATCAGACTGTCATCTTATGAAGTTGTTTCTTGGTTAGTGGCTATATATATATCTTTATTTGGTCGAATTAGTGATAGCTGGTGATGGAGTAAAACACTGATGGAGGTAGAAAAGTGGTGTAATAGATTTACATATTTTGTCTTCCCTGTAAAACATTTTAAAAATCGGACATGTTGGCTTGATTCACAAGATGTGTACCTTTCATATGCTGTATTGGACTTGTTAATGTGTGAAAGTTAAATATTTAAAAAAAATGTTTTTTTTTAATTTGCCGCTCTGCCTTTTCAGTGGAATGTGGGAGGAGTGCCGCTAGCGGCACCCGTGGCCTAGACAGGTTTTAACCGAAAGGATACTGTTTGTTTACAGCATACTAAAATGAAGACATAGTATGTAGTATATACTATGTTAGTATGGGTATTCGAACACCGCTCAGGTCTCTCCAGAGATGGTCGATCAGGTTCAAGTCAGGGCTCTGGCTGGACTTTTTATCATTGTTTTAGCCTTTTAGTACATGGCCTGATTTTTAACCCTCATTCTATTTATTCAAATTGATTCTTAATTTTGGAGTAAAACTGTTCCTTACGTCAAGAAGTCTTTATATGTGCACAAGGTAACGGCCAACAACATCATCATACATTCTATCGAGACTGGGCTGTTTGTAGGATGGGGAGGATCTGGGGATTCTACTAGTCTGTTTGTAGGGTGGGGAGGATCTGGGGATTCTACTAGTCTGTTTGTAGGGTGGAGAGGATCTGGGGATTCTACTAGTCTGTTTGTAGGGTGGGGAGGATCTGGGGATTCTACTAGTCTGTTTGTAGGGTGGAGAGGATCTGGGGATTCTACTAGTCTGTTTGTAGGGTGGGGAGGATCTGGGGATTCTACTAGTCTGTTTGTAGGGTGGAGAGGATCTGGGGATTCTACTAGTCTGTTTGTAGGATGGGGAGGATCTGGGGATTCTACTAGTCTGTTTGTAGGGTGGGGAGGATCTGGGGATTCTACTAGTCTGTTTGTAGGGTGGGGAGGATCTGGGGATTCTACTAGTCTGTTTGTAGGGAGGATCTGGGGATTCTACTAGTCTGTTTGTAGGGTGGGGAGGATCTGGGGATTCTACTAGTCTGTTTGTAGGGTGGGGAGGATCTGGGGATTCTACTAGTCTGTTTGTAGGGTGGGGAGGATCTGGGGATTCTACTAGTCTGTTTGTAGGGAGGATCTGGGGATTCTACTAGTCTGTTTGTAGGGTGGGGAGGATCTGGGGATTCTACTAGTCTGTTTGTAGGGTGGGGAGGATCTGGGGATTCTACTAGTCTGTTTGTAGGGAGGATCTGGGGATTCTACTAGTCTGTTTGTAGGGTGGGGAGGATCTGGGGATTCTACTAGTCTGTTTGTAGGGTGGGGAGGATCTGGGGATTCTACTAGTCTGTTTGTAGGGTGGGGAGGATCTGGGGATTCTACTAGTCTGTTTGTAGGATGGGAAGGATCTGGGGATTCTACTAGTCTGTTTGTAGGGTGGGGAGGATCTGGGGATTCTACTAGTCTGTTTGTGGGGTGGGGAGGATCTGGGGATTCTACTAGTCTGTTTGTAGGGTGGGGAGGATCTGGGGATTCTACTAGTCTGTTTGTAGGGTGGGGAGTATCTGGGGATTCTACTAGTCTGTTTGTAGGGTGGGGAGGATCTGGGGATTCTACTAGTCTGTTTGTAGGGTGGGGAGGATCTGGGGATTCTACTAGTCTGTTTGTAGGGTGGGGAGGATCTGGGGATTCTACTAGTTTGTTTGTGGGGTGGGGAGATCTGGGGATTCTACTGTTTTTTCTAGTTTATATACCACTCTGTTGTAGCTTTTACTTTGTGTTGTGACTGACAGCCTCTCCTGTTGTTTCTATGGTAACCGTCTCTGCAGACTTTTGCCTACCTGCAGGATATGTCCCAGTTTCTTGTTGGTGTCTGATATGAGAGTAAAAGGAGTGAGTTTAATATGGAGAACGATAGGTCTGTCCTTTTTGGATATTACATTGTGAGTGGGGGCAATCGGCAACTTATGTGTGATGTGAGTAGAGCCGCTCGGTTTCTTTACTCAGGTGTGAAATCATGTTGAAAGGATTCTCCGTTCTCACAAGACGCTCACATGGAACAGAAAACAGTAGGACTCGTACCGTTGCTGAATTCATTGTATTCCATTTCAAGCATCGTAACAGCGTTCATGAAATGAACTAATTAAAATAAAGGTTAAATAAAATGTAAATAATGAAACAAATGAGTTAAATAAAATGAATAACAACACGTTTTCTGCGTTTCCTATCATGTGGAAAAGGTCTGAGCATAGTCATGCCATTGCCAAGGTAACCCCTGGTGTGTATAGTCGTAGTGAGTGGTGTTGAAGTGACTCCAGCCTGGCCTAGTGGACAAAGAGCACATTTCGTCCTTGAGAATGGAAGGAGGGCTTCGGCTAGGGCACACACACACACACACACACACACACACACACACACACACACACACACACACACACACACACACACACACACACACACACACACACACACACACACACTGTGGTGGTCACATTATTTTGTCAGCCGGTGATTTGTCAATCAAATAACTGTCGGGTCTCACGTTAATTGACCGTTAATTAACATGAACACATTTAGCGTCTCCTGGCTTCGCACACAGCCCACAAGCCACTGATTCAGACCCTTTGGAACATCTACATAAAAAAAAAAAAAAAAAGAAGTACAATAAATCCATGATTTTTATTTTCGACTGTTGTAAAGAATCATGATAAGAAAATGTATTCCAGATGAACAGAATATCTCAGAGTTGTCCTGATGTGGCTATGCCAAATGGCTGTTGCCGGGGCTACTTCATTTAACAGACCAACTGATCCTCGGCATGAACCTTATCCTCACACCAACGAGAGCTAGGATCCAAATTCACCGCATGTCTGCCTTGATGTTCACGAAACTCCATGGAGATCTAGGATCCAAATTCACCGCGTGTCTGCCTTAGGGCTGGGCGGTATACCGTATTTTATGCTATACAGGTATTGATGCAGGGGACCGGTTTGGGTTTTTACTTAACCTTCTCTACCGGTATTTGAATGTTTGGTTTGTTAAATGTGATACGCCATGTTTAATGTCAATTTTTATAGTTTACTTCTCTACTTGAGTCATCTCTCTATACTCTTTCTCTCCGTGCCACTTTCCACACAGACCTAGCCACGCCCCCTGTCACTTTCCACACATACTTATCCACGCCCCCGGTCACTTTCCACACATACTTAGCCACGCCCCCTGCCACTTTCCACACATACTTAGCCACGCCCCCTGCCACTTTCCACACAGACCTAGCCACGGCCCCTGTCACTTTCCACACATACTTAGCCACGCCCCCTGCCACTTTCCACACAGACCTAGCCACGCCCCCTGCCACTTTCCACACATACTTAGCCACGCCCCCTGCCACTTTCCACACAGACCTAGCCACGCCCCCTGCCACTTTCCACACAGACCTAGCCACGCCCCCTGCCACTTTCCACACATACTTAGCCACGCCCCCTGTCACTTTCCACACAGACCTAGCCACGCCCCTGTCACTTTCCACACAGACCTAGCCACGCCCCCTGTCACTTTCCACACAGACGTAGCCACGCCCCCTGTCACTTTCCACACAGACGTAGCCACGCCCCCTGTCACTTTCCACACAGACGTAGCCACGCCCCCTGTCACTTTCCACACAGACCTAGCCACGCCTGCTGTCACTCAAGGAGCACATTTGATGTTCCTTAACCACGAGACACTTGCGTTCAGTCTGCCTGGTCAATGCAGCACATACAATGTTGATGACAACAATGCTGTTTTCACTTAGCTTCTTAATATAAATCCACTAGCGTTCTATAATGACACTAGTAGTTTGTGTTTCTTACATCAGCAAACAGCTAGTTTGTCTTTTCTTAGCAAGTTGCCCTAAATCTTATGAGATGCTAATTGTTAGCTGCTAATGCTAATAGCTAGCTAGCTAATAAATGTACTGAGTAAGAGCAAACGTAGCTAGCTAATACAGCCTGATAACACCAGTGATGGTGTAGACCTAAATCAGCATGTTGTTTGTGCAACAGTATCTTCTAAATCAAAGAGGAATATGCAAAACAAGAATATGTTAGCTACATGAAGTAGCTAAGAGGACATGCAATGTAGCCAAAGCTTATAGGGTCCCCTAGGAAACACTTATCAACACTTTGGTTCCTGTCACAATAACTCCTCCCTGGCATTTTAATTTGTTGTCATCTCAAACACTGTATTCATAGTGACCACTATTATATTCTAACTATAGAATTAGAATAGTCAGTCTATTTCCATGATTCCAACAGTTTCGTTTTAATTTGAAAGTCAAATCGCAATTGCAATATTTGGTTAAAAATAAGTCCTAGATGATTTGCCCGTATCGTGCAGCCCTACGTGGCAGTCTCAATTGAGCAGTGGTGTAAAGTACTTTATTAAAAATACTTTCAAGTACTACTTAAGTCATATTTTACTTCACTACATTCCTAAAGAAAATACTGTATTTTTTACTCCATACATTTTCCCTGACACCCAAAAGTAGTCGTTACATTTTGAATGCTTAGCAGGACAGGAAAATGGTCCAATTCACGCACTTATCAAGAGAACATCCCTGGTCGTCCCTACTGCCTCTGGTCTGGAGGACTCACCAAACACAAATGCTTTGTTTGTAAATTACGTCAGAGTGTTGGAGTGTGACCCTGGCTATCCGTAAATAAAATGGTGCCATCTGGCTTGCTTAATAGAAGGAATTTGATTATTACTACAAATAAAAGATTATCACTACTCACAATGCTTCTGGTTTAGGAAAGTTAGATCAAGGCTGCATCAATTTCTGGCAAGATCATACTGATTCATTAGTATTTTACGTTACAGAACCAAATATAATAGTCGACCTATGTTACACCCAAAACTCAGTCATTTCTTATCTGTAGCTGAATAGTAAAAAAAAAATCCTCATGCTCTCCCAACTCAACAGCGCGCTCCGTTGGGCCAGAGATATGCTTTGATTAAAACAACCTTTACATACTTGAAAGGTTACTAGTTAACACCGTCTGATCACTAAACAGTCATTCGATAAGCTCTAAATGCGTATTTCTAGTGAAACTGATTGCGATCAAATGATTGACATGCAGACGCAGTTTTTTACATCATTCCGCTAAAACGTGAAGAATTACAATTGACAGTGATGGGCTATGTTGAAGTGAGGTGTGGTTAACTTGGTGTGTGGGCATAGGCAGACGTTTCTAATTGGAGGATTCATTTTATGCATAGGCCTATTCTACAATGGTATTCAATAGGCTACATCTGTCGGGAAACAAACGTTGAGAAATGATGTAATAATTCATTTGTATTGCTACCTCACCTAAAAAGAAATAGTACTACACCATTAAAGGGAAAGTTGGTGCACTACACCATTAAAGGGAAAGTTGGTGCACTACACCATTAAAGGGAAAGTTGGCGCACTACACCATTAAAGGGAAAGTTGGTGCACTACACCATTAAAGGGAAAGTTGGCGCACTACACCATTAAAGGGAAAGTTGGCGCACTACACCATTAAAGGGAAAGTTGGCGCACTACACCATTAAAGGGAAAGTTGGCGCACTACACCATTAAAGGGAAAGTTGGCGCACTACACCATTAAAGGGAAAGTTGGTGCACTACACCATTAAAGGAAAAGTTGGCGCGTGAACAGCGCACCTTTCGGCTGCTGGGATTATTTTGGACGAACATGCAAAGATAAACAAATCACTTCAAAAAGTAGGTTGACAATCAGATAAACATCATGACTGGTTGTGTTCATGCCACATAAAAAATGTTATTCATTTTTACAGTTAAATTATGTCTTGCCTATAAAAACCATAGAACCCCCCCCCCTATAGAAATCAAATGCCTGGCTTAGCCCTGGACAAGGCTACACACAGTAGGTCAAAAGATTACAGCTACATGGGAGTCAAATAGCAACAGAATATTGTGATGTGTAACTGTATACAAGCTCTGTCAGGTTGGATGGGGAGCGTTGCTGCACAGCTATTTTCAGGTCTCTCCAGAGATGTTCGATCGGGTTCAAGTCCGGGCTCTGGCTGGTTCACTCAAGGACATTCAGAGACTTGTCCCAAAGCCACTCCTGCATTGTCTTGGCTGTGTGCTTAGGGTTGTTGTCCTGTTGGAAGGTGAACCTGTTCATCTTTCCCTCGATCCGAACTAGTCTCCCAGTCCCTGCCACTGAAAACACCCCCACAGCATGATGCTGCCACCACCATGCTTCACCGTAGGGATTGTGCCATGTTTCTTCAAGATGTGACGCTTGGCATTCAGGCCAAAGAGTTGAATCTTGGTTTCATCAGCAGGCCCCTCTCCCCTGATTGGTCAGTTTGGCCGGGCGGCCAGCTCTAAGAAGAGTCTTGGTGGTTCCAAACTTATTCCGTTTAAGAATGATGGAGGCCACTGTGTTCTTGGAGATCTTCAATGCTGCAGGTAGCCTAGTGGTTAGAGCGTTGGGCCAGTAACCGAAAGGTTGCTGGATCGAATCCCTGAGCTGACAAGGTACAAACCTGTCGTTCTGCCCCTGAACAAGGCAGTTAACCCACTGTTCCTAGTCCGTCATTGTAAATAAGAATTTGTTCTTAACTGACTTGCCTAGTTAAATAAAGGTAAACAAATAAATAAATGCTGCAGACATGTTTTGGTACCCTTCCCCAGCTCTGTGCCTCGACACAATCCTGTCACGGAGCTCTACAGACAATTCCTTTAACCTCATGGCTTGGTTTTTGCTCTGACATGCACTGTCAACTGTGGGACCTTATAGAGACAGGTGTGTGACTTTCCAAATTATTAACCAATCAATTAAGTTTACCACAGATGGACTCCAATCAAGTTGTAGAAACATCTCAAGGATGATCAATGGAAACAGGATGCACCTGAGCTCAATTTCGAGTCTCATAGCAAAGGGTCTGAATACTTATGTAAATAAGGATTTTTTAAATTTGTGTTTCTTTTAACCTGTTTTCGCTTTGCCATGATGCGGTATTGTGTGTAGATTGCTGAGGATTTTTGATTTATTTGATCCATTTTAAAATAAGGCTGTAAAGTAGCAAAATGTGGAAAAAGTCGAGGGGTCTGAATAATTTCTGAAGGTACTGTATGTCATGGGCTGGAGGGAGGCAACTGGCCTCGTTCCCTCATCCTCTCTTGTTTGTTCTGTCTCTGTGATTGAGAATACCCGGAACCCAAACCGGCTGTGCGCGTGCGCCATCGTGCATACATTTATTTTGTCCCCCCACACCTAACACGATCACGACACGCAGGTTAAAATATCATAACAAACTCTGAACCAATGACATTAATTTGGGGACAGGTCGAAAAGCATTAAACATGTATGGCAATTTAGCTAGTTAGCTTGCACTTGCTAGCTATTTTGTGCTATTTAGCTAACTTGCGGTTACTAGCTA